>NW_015391181.1:25956-28154 GCF_001527695.2 Protobothrops mucrosquamatus
GACTGGCCTAGGGGAAATTTTTAGCTGGGTTTTAATATAATTTTAAATTAACATAGGCCTAAATATTATATCTTCTTTTAATTGTGTTTTAATTATAGTATTTTGTATTTTTGTAATTGTTTTATCTGGCTGTTAGCCGCCCTGAGTCCGTAAGGAGAAGGGCGGGATATAAATACAATAAAATAAATAAATAAATAAAATAAAAATTAATTGCTGCCCTTCTGAAGCATCTGAGCCATATCTTTCCACTGCCTGACGGCACTGATACCATTGAATTAAAATCTGTACTGAAGCCCGGGGTTCTAGATGTAAAGTATGCCCTATCTTTTCCCAATCATGTAACCTAAGTGTTCCATGTTCAGGATACCAAGGGCAATGTTTCCCTATCTCTTCCACCAGCTTCCTGATATCAGCATCAAGCGTTGCCACGCCTGACTTTTGTAGCAGGAATCTAAGCTCCTGTACATGTTTCTGCTGGGGCTGAGATAGCTTACAGCCCATACTCACCACTAAGGGGTCTCGTGAGACGAAAGTGCACTTAGGGGTCTGTTCCAGACGATGGTGAGTATGTTGGCAGCTGCTTCTTCCCGTAGGGGTCCCAAACGTCCCTGTTCGGGCACCAGATGTTGTAATCAGTGCTCAGTCATTGCAGGGTGCAAATAATGGCCGCTGACACACAGCAGTTTATTCTTTATATACAGTATTACAAGCAGGAAAAGGTTTAACATGGCAACAGCCTAGCAATAGCACTGCATTGGTTAATCTACTCACCAATGCTTAAGGATAGAAAGTAAGAGGCCAGAAAGAGGGAAAAGTGGGCATTGCTGGTGCAAGCTGTTATCAGACAAGCAAGGTCACACAGAGCTACGCACTTTCACATCGCTATGGAGATGTGAAGGGGGAGATAGATGCAGAGAGGAGGGGCACACGCTAGGAGGGACAGTTTTCCATCACCACCTTTATCTGTCCCTCACCTCTACAATTTCTTCGATCCATCTTCTTATTTTAGTCCAGTATTTTTTCGCAACTGGGCATGTCCACCATAAATGATAATATGTTCCATGTACTTTTTTACATTTCCAACATGTTGGTGAATTGTTCTGGAACATCTTGGCAAGCTTTGCTGGTGGAAGGTGCCATCTGTAAAACATCTTCAACTGGTTTTCCTTGAATGCCGCTGACATAGTCAATTTTATGTTTATTTCCCATATTTTTTCCCATTTCTCCAATTCTATATTATATCTGAAATTTTTTGCCCATCTAATCATTGTGTCTTTGACAACCTCGTCTTCCATTTTATATTTCAATAGGTATTTATATAAATTGCTAATTAATTTTATTTATTTATTTATTTATTTCTGCTCGTGGGAGGGACGCCTGTGGGGGCCGGGCAGGGTTGGGGGAGATCCAGGGGGTCTCTGGCAGGTGGAGCGGTGGGCAGGAGGCTCGTCCTGCTGGGTGAGGCGAGGCGAGGCAAGGCAAGGCAAGGCGGGGGTGCCATTGTCACAGGGCAAGGTGAGGCTGGGGCAGCTGCTGCCTGACACCATCAGCCCCTGTACACAGAGGCCAGTGAGCGCATTGGTGCTGGGATGCATCTGGCCATGTGGGACCTCGGTAAGTTAGTGGGCGGCTGAAGAGGGACGGTTGCCATCTCCGGGGCATGGCGCCCGTGCCCACAGAGAGGGCTCTGAGTGCCGCCTCTGGCACGCGTGCCATAGGTTCGCCACCACTGCACTAGTTTCTTATGTACCTTTTTAAAAAATTCATGTTGATTATTATTTGGTGCATATACTGCCGTTAATAAGATTTGTTTTTGCTGTAATTCTATTTCCAACATTAAAATTCTCCCCTCTTCATCCGAATATATTAATTTTGATTTTATTTTTTCTTTGACATATATAGCAATTCCTCCTTTCTTGTTTTGTGCTAATGTTGTGTATAGTGTTCCTAATTTTACATTCTCTAGTAGTTTTCTATAATCCTTTTTTGTATGAACTTTCTGAAGACATATCACATCTGCATCCAATTTCCTTAATTTGTTAAACGTTTGTGCTCTTTTTCTTGGTATATTTAAACCATTAATGTTTACAGAGAAGAGCTTAATTGCGTCTCCCATTTTTTACTTGATCTATTTTTTTTATGCTTCTTGTCTCTATTACCCTTCCTTTTGCTCCTTCTCTTTCTAACCTTTCTCTTTC
>NW_015391181.1:31464-34526 GCF_001527695.2 Protobothrops mucrosquamatus
GAGAGGGGGGAGAGGAAAGGGAAAGGAAAGAGAGAGAGAGAGAAAGAGGAAAGAGAGGGAGAGGAAAGAGGCATAAAATAATTCATTTGCATTTAATTGTAATGGTTCAAAGAATGTTCGGAAAAATGTTCGGCCCTCCAGCACGTTCACTTCATCCAATCTGGCCCTCTTTGAAAAAAGTTTGGACACCCCTGCTCTATATATTTCGTCTATGTCTCTTCTTGTTTCCTGTTTGTCTTTTCCTAATATCTCCGCCAACATCTCCGCCATCTTCTCTCCCAAATCTTGCTCCATTTTTGTTTCGACTTTTTGAATTCTTTGTTCGTTTTCCATCATTGTTTGTTGTATATTGCCTATCTTATCATTCATGTTTTTAATTTCATCTCTCATTTCTCCAATATCATTCTTGATTTCTTTGTGATGTATTTTCATTTCTTCATGATTGTTTGCTATTGCCTCTTGGGTCATCATCATTGTTTCTTGAATCGTTTGTAGTGTTATCTGCATGCTCTGTGGGTTCATTGCCAATTCTGCTTTTTCTTTTTCTTTCCCCAACATGGTCATTATCATTCTTTGACCTGTAGGAGAGGCCATTATAGGTGTGGGATTTGTAACTGGTTTTTTTGCCTACTTTAGTTGTTGTTGCGGTACTTGTCATTTTTATTACTTAAATAATATTTCTCCACTTTTGCATATACCAATTTATGGCAAGTTGTTTTTGTTGATCAAGTTGGTTTTCAATCTATATAGTCTAAGCTTAAATATGTAAGTATATATATAATATAGATAGTAAAGAATATATATATATATATATATATAATATTTCTAATTATGTATCAATATATATGACTATATATATGACTATAATACCTTTATAGAACGTTATTCTTAGGGTTAATGTTAAAAAATAAAATTACAAATAGAGTTATACCTTTCCTTATCCCACTATTATATGGTATAATTTATAATACTCTTAACACCTCTTATATATATTTCTATAACACTACACACAATACATATACATAAACTATTCTCTAAGTATTATCACCACTCTTAATTTCATTCACTATCACTCTTATTTGAATAATCACCTGTCTCTATATTTCTTTACTATACTATAATTACTTTCTCACTTCTATTTAATTCAATTACTCAATTATGCTTATTTCTATTCGTTAATACAATTCATTTGCTTCATTCCTTTTAACACATTGCCTGACGCCCCTTTTCTACTTGTAGCTTAGTCACTGCTTGTATACGGGTGCTACAATATTGCATCAGCCTTTTTTCTCTCTGTCTCAATTTAATGTATCCACCGATCCACCAAATGTCACCTCTTATTTCTTCTTCTATATATCCAATATTTCCAAAACGTCCACTCGTCACTTTACCCAGATATGTCAGTTAAAGTCCAAATTTCAATGCTATTTGCTCTTCAAGAATAAGTTCCACTAAGTAGTATTAAATTTCTCCGTTGTCTCACTTCACCTTTTAATCCTTATGTTAATTTTTTCAAAGTCTCTTAATCACCCTTTGTTACCTCTGGCCGTCCTTTCTCCAGTCCTTTCTCTAGTTTCAATCTCTACTTCTTGCAGCTCTTAAATTCCAGTCTTTTATGTTTTATAAACTTTACTGTGGGCTCTCTGCTTCTTCTCGCTGCTCTCGTTCTGCTCTATCGCTCCCTTCTCCGCTCTATTCCATTTCAGTTGCCGCTGTATCTCTCTCCTTATCGCTTTGCTTTTTCCGCGCCTTCTCTCTGCCAAATATTCCTCACCTCCTTCAGGGGTTTTCCTCGTCTCCCGTACGAAGCTGTCAGTTCTACTTTTCACTTCCCTCTCAGACTGCCGCCATCGCTCCAGGCCGGCCTAAGAGACCTGTTTCTTCTCTGCCAATTTTAAAAGTGCTGCTCCTGTCTGCTCGGGTGTTTGCTTTCCACCCAGCTTCTCTGAAGCTTCCTCTTTAGTTTACCAATCTCTCCGGGATCGGCAAAGCCCTTGCTGGGTTCTTAGCGAAGATTTTTCGGGATTTAGGAACAGAGGTCTGATCCTTCACCCGCTCCACAATGACGTCACAGCCGGAAGTCCCCCTGCTGCATTTCTTGCCTGTTTGTTGCTGCTAGCACAGGTGGCTGCCACAGAAGTTGTAGATCGGCTCATGGCCGGCCTGCTCGGCCTGCTTGATCTCCTCTCCTCTCCCCCCCCTCCTCCTTCCCCTTCAGTGCAGCTAGAGCTGACTCCACCTCCACCTCCACCTCCACCCAGGGCTGCCTCTTTTTTCTCTCTCTCCCTCTCCCACCCAAACTGCCTCCTTTTATAGCCTCTCCTGTCTCCGCCCCCCCTCCTCCTCCTTTCTCATGGGGGAGGGTGAGCCAGAAGTGAGCCTGGGGCCTTTGCCTCACCCCAGCCACTCTGTAGCTCACTGTCAGGAAGTTTCTCCTTAATTCTAGGTTGCTTCTCTCTTTGGTCAGTGTGCTGGACCAGTTATGTAATCATCTGGCCAGAGTATATATTTGAGAACTGTATGTTAGAACGTTTAGCATCTAAAGGGTTAAACGCTGTTTCCTTAAGAGATGGCTTATGGGTAATGTAGTCTTAGCTGTTAGTTAATGTTAAAGTCTCATCTAGTCAGTGGGAGGAGTTTAAATGTTTATGACTGTACTTCCTGGCTTTGTGCCTTTTCGTTTGATCTCTCTGCATGGGTTCCAGCCAGGCGCATGGCTGGCAGCTCCGTGCCAGAAACATGTGATTTGTATGCAGGATGGGGAAAAGCCATTAACTTTTTACCTAATGAAATGGATCCAGATTACCACTGTATTCCGGACAAATCTCAGCTGTAATCGTGAGTTATTGATTGAGAATACCTGTGAATTAAAGTAATCCTTTTTGATCTGTTCATTTGAGTAACTTCTGCTTGTCTCACGTGGAAAGTAAAGCACACAATCTACGTGGGCAGGACAGTAACAAGTTAATGAGAGTTCTCTATGTTCTGCTTGGATGAAGTGAAAACAGCTGCACCCTTGCTAGTAAAAACATTATTCTCTATGTCTGCTCTAAGAAAGTGTT
>NW_015391181.1:36292-39450 GCF_001527695.2 Protobothrops mucrosquamatus
CTTTGCTTGTCAAAAGGTTGCAAAAGGGGATCACATGACCCTGGAACACTGTGACCATCATAAATATGAATCAGTTGCCAAGCATCCAAATATAAATCACATGACCCTGGGCATGCTGCAATGGTCATAAGTATGAAAAATGGTCAAGTCATTTCAGTGCAATTGCAACTTTGAACAGGGTTTTTGTTTTTTTTGGTCATCAAGTTTTTGACACCTTGCTAGGTGATACTCGAATATTGCCATATCTTAAAAGTTTATAGCTTCTCCTGTCTCCGCCCCCCCTCTTCCTCCTTTCTCATGGGGGAGGGTGAGCCAGAAGTGAGCCTGGGGCCTTTGCCTCACCCCAGCCACTCTGTAGCTCCGGAGGACTCTCTCACAGTAAGTCCTTGCCTGCGCTGGCTCTTTCCATCCCCCACTACACTTGGCTAGGCAGGGCTGCGTACCACCTGCCACTCGTTAATGTACCACAAGTAGTACGCGTACCACCGGTTGAAAAGCCCTGCGACTATAGAAATTTCTCTCTCCTCTTGTGGACTCGAACTGGGAGATGGGCAATCAAATCCCCCTCCATTGAACGGACTGTGGCTTTAATCTGTCTTGTTCCTTGCGGAACTTATTAATTTATTTCACAAATATACAAGAGCCAAATCCCTTATTTTAAGTTATGCTCAATCCATCATGAAGTACATGGAGTCTGAAAAAGAAATGAATAAAATGAACTGTAAAGTCCTAGGTGTCAAGAATAATGCTAAAATAAACTATTTGGTACATTAAATAGATTCTGTTTTCCTTGTTTCATTTACAACTGTTATTGACAATTATTTCGTTTAAACCTGGGCTGGAATATTAAATATATTTCAAAGGGAAGCCTTAATAATGATTTATATAAAATGTATGCATAAAATTTCTCTGCATGTTTAGCAGAAGTCTGTCTTATCCAACCCTGACTATATAATTTAATCCTAAATCAAAACAATATACAGGTAGTTCTCAACAATTGAGCCCAAAATTCCTGTTGCTAAGTGACACAGTTGTTAAGTGAGTTTTGCCCCATTTAACGACCTTTCTTGTCACTGTTGTTAAGTGAATCACTACAGTTCTAAAGTTAGTAACACAGTTGTGAAGTGAATCTGGCTTCTCCATTGATTTTGCTTGTCAAAAGGTTGTAAAATGATCCTGGGACACTGTATCCATCATAAATATGAATCAGTTGCCGAGCACCTGAATTTTGATCACATGACCATGGGGATGCCACAATGGTTATTAAGTGTGAAAAACGGTCATAAGTCATTTTTAGTTGTAACTTCAAATGGTCACTAAATGAACTGTTGTAAGTTGAGGACTACATGTACTGAACAAATCACACTATTGTATGATTCTGTGTGGAATATGAACTCAGCCTAGCTGTCTAGACTAGAGTCACACAAAATCTGGAACAGAATAACAGAGTTGGAAGGGACCTTGGAGGTCTTCTAGTCCAACCCGCTACTCAAGCAGGAGATCCTATACCATTTCAGACAAATGGCTGTCCAATCTTCAAAACCTCCACACACAGCACCCACAACTTCTGGAGGGAAGTCAACCCTGAACTTGTCCAAACACAATGAATGTTTCTTCATGTGATGAAAGAACATATGCCAGAGTGCATTCAGTATTTCATACAATTAGAAACTGCAAAGGGCCTCTTAAAGCCTCTTAAGCTACCAAGATCAAACCTCTGCTCAGTGCAAGAATTCACATTAAAAAAAAAATCTAGAGGCTGTACCGCCTCTAGAATATTAATTCCACTATCACAGTTTTTCCTTACAGTATGAACCAGTTGGGTCTATTCAAATGGAGGCAGAAACTAGCCATGAGGCAAGGGTGCTTTAAATCAGATTCCTGCCCTGAGTGTGAATCTGGAATCAGTGATGTAAATAACATTTTCCAGCTCAACAATGTTAACATTTGATTGGAATCTGCTTCTGGTATTTTGGTATCCACTATTCTATATCTTGCCTTCACAACTCTGGAACTGTTTTTTATAAGACTGATAAAACTCTCCCCAGATAGCCATATACAATGGTGGGGCCAAGTACATTTTGGGTCAGTGTTTTTCAACTGTGGCTACTTTAAGTTATGTGGATTTCAATTCCCAAAATTCTCCAGTCAGCATGGGCAATGGACCTGTAAGTTCTTTTTAAAAAAATATCTCTGCTATTATAGATAGCCTGTGTTTAAAAGATATTATAGAAGAGGCACATGTTTTACTGGACAAGTCTGAGATAGATTTGAAAGGTGAACTACTATATATATAATGAATACCAGCTGAGGTCTTAATATTAGAAAGGATATACAAATAATAAATAAACCAAAAAGTGACCTGGATAACTTTCCTATACTGGATTTTAAAAAAAAATCTTGAAGGATTTTATGAGTGGGAGAAAGAAAAAATGAAAAGAAATCCAGTATCTGAAGGGATTAAAGATCAAGATTGTTAAAAGTAAAAGGAATATAAAGTTGGTTTATTTGATCAAGGTTAAATTAGAATGTTATCTCTGGTTACCTTTACTGGACTTTTACTGAGATCAAATGGCCGCCTTTATATTTGCTTCCAAATAAGAGATGAGATTTGGGAAGAAGTTATCATTTGTTGTATTTTAAGAGAAGGTGATAAGTTACTAAAATGCATATACTTGTTATGAAGGAATAAATCATTTCTTTACATATTTTTCTTTTATTATTTTTCTTTCTTTTCTATTTTTCTTTCCATTCTTTTTACTTTTTAGTTTGCATTCATTCCTAATATTCAATGGTAATATTTAATATATATATGTTAGAAGTAAGTCTTCATCCTGGTTCATCCAAGCCGGGAATAAATAAGCAAACATGGCGACTGCTTTGGGAAGAAGGTTACAGTTTATTGCAGAAGACAGATGGTCCTTGCAAGAAGCAGCAGAGGAGAAGAAAGAGAGAGAGCACATGGGCAGAAGGTCTTTTTATACCCTCTAGCCCTGCTTGGAATAGTTTCCTGTTCCTGTGGCATGAACTTTGAGGATATTTCTGAGTGTTTTCTAGGCCTTGATATCTGTGGTTTAATCCCATTATCATATCCTGCTTCCCAGGTGATGGGGCTAATGACTCTTAAGAGCTTGGGTGGGGTATGCAGATTTTCTCTT
>NW_015391182.1:0-9043 GCF_001527695.2 Protobothrops mucrosquamatus
AGGAATGCTGTAAATGTTAGCATCCATGGAAATATGATCGACAGGAAGCCATAAATGCTCTCTGAATACTGATATCAGTGATGAGGCTGTAAGTATAAATGGTGGAACTACAGTGAACGAACTGCAGATGTGGTTTATTTACGGCATGGCTAAGTGGCTTGTTTTACAGCAGTCTGACTGCACTGGTAACACTTGGGAAGCATGCCAATTTGGTTCCCCTCCTATAAAGAGAGAGGTATAGGTGGTCCTCGACTTACAACAGTTCATTTAGTGACCGTCCAAAGTTATAATGGCACTAAAAAAAGTGGCTTATGACCGTTTTTCACACTTATGACTGTTGCCGCACCCCCATGGGCATATGATCATATTTATGGCGGTTGCAGCCATTTCGGAGTCATGTGATCCATTTTACGAACTTCTTACAAGCTAAATCAATGGGGGATGCCAGATTCACTTAAAAACCATATTACTAACTTCATAACTGCAGTGGTTCACTTAACAACTGCGGCAAGACAGGTCACAAAATGGGGCAAAATTCACTTAACAACTGTCTCACTTAGCAAGAAAAATGTTGGACTCAGCTGTGGCGGTAAGTCTTATAGGACTACCTATAAGAAGAATTATTATAAAAACTTTAGGCAGACTAGTTCAAGGGTAGGCAACCTTGGCTCTTTTATGACTCGTGGACTTCAACTCCCAGAATTCCTGAGCCAGCATGGCTGGCTCAGGAATTCTGGGAGTTGAAGTCCACGAGTCATAAAAGGGCCAAGGTTGTTATCACAGACTAGTTCATTAAGTGTGCTGCAATAATGTTTGGTTGGGTTCTGTCAAAATGGTACTAAGAGGTGACACAAGCAAGAGGTGGTGTCTCTTTATGACAGGCAGGAATGTACAAACAGTTTTTTTCCCCATGGGGGTCATTAAGGAAAGTATGGATGTGAGAAACGAAGCTTATTTACACGTCCTTCTTTTTGAGAAAGTATCATAAAGTGAACAGTGTTGGAGTGTGGAATGTTTTACATGACTATGAAGTTCCCAATTGGTTGCTGAATGGGATAAGAGTGGTATATGAGAGAGAAAAAGCACGCAGGAGATCTGTGAAAAGCTTGGTGAATGGTTCAATGTTGAGCAGACAACAATACAAATGTGTGAAATGTCCCTTGATTAGTTTATATATGCCCAAATTTATAAGGATATTTGAGGTGATGACAGAGGTGTGTTGGTTGGCGAGATGTATTTTTATTTTCAGACGATGCCATGTTGTTGGCTGAGAAGCTGACAATGTCAGATAGATTATATGGATAGCAAGGTGTATGAATCTGATAATGAATCTATCAGGGTTTCACTAGGAAAATGGAATTAATAATTGCAGGTTGTAGATATATTACAAAACACTAAAGCAAACGCAGTGGTGGGATTCAGCCGGTTCGCACCACTTTGGCAGAACCAGTAGCTAATTTTTTGTTGCCCAGGCCCAGAATGGACTTCCGGAAGTGGCATCCACACAGAGAACCAGTTGTTCACATATTTGAATCCCACCACTGAGCAAATGTATTTATTTATTATTTATAGATGCCCATCCTATTGACTACATTAATTTGGTTACCTTGGTAGAATGCTTCCTAAAAGTGGGAAAACTGAGGGGTTTTTTTTTAAAGATATGCCGATGTTAGTAGTAAGGTAGTGGGTTGTATGTGGCATGCTACAAGGCTGAGTTTTTATTGTAAAGAAGTAAAAATGGGAGTGTATAGCTATCTACAGATAGTCTTCAAAGTTACAACCATAATGGAGCTTACCCATCACAATCCTGACTCATGACAGTTGTAAAGCAAGTCGCTCACGTGACTAATTCAATTTTATGACCTTTTTTTTGCAGCGGCCATTAAGTGAATGCTGTGGTTGTTAAGCAAACCCATGGTTTGCCATGGGTCAACTTTGCTGAAAACTGGAAGTAAATGCCATTTTTCAGTAAAATTGCTGTAAAACGCTGCAAATGGCCATAATTGCAACCTGGTGGCTGAGCATCCAAAGTGTGATCACGTGACTTCAGGAGGAGCCCTACTATTGGAACTTCAAATCCAGGTTGTAAGTACCTTCCAGGTAAGTCAGTGAAACCTCATATGGTTGCTAATCAGCTGGTTATAAGTAGAGGACTACCCATATTTATCTTCGGCATGCTTTAGTATAATAAAATGAGGGTACACCAGTAGCGACCTAACATTACTTTGATTGCTATGTCAGTGGAGTACTAGGGAAATGTGTGGGTTAAAGCAAGAAGAGGTAAGCTCAAGAATGAATTGATGCTGAATGAATGTAAACTGAATATAAAAGTGAGCGACTGGTACAAACAATACAGTGGGAGAGTTGAGTCATACAGAGAAAATGAATGAGGATCAAAACTGCAGAACTTATATATGAAGGAAGGTGACTCAATCAAGAGGAAGAACGCCAAGCAAGTCATGGTTGGATGGAGTTGAAGTGATTCTGAGAAAAAGGGAGATGAAATCTAAGAACAAAATGATGAATGAAATGGTGCACGGACGTGATAGAAATGCTAGAAAGGCATGGAAAAGTAGAGTGAAATGGTGGCGTTTAAGGCTAGATTCAGCTATATTTCCTCTTCGTTTCTATTTTAGTTCTTCTGCTTATTCTTCCTCTTTCATTTTCCTCTGTTTTTTTCACCCACAAAAAGGAATAGCAGACTTTTCCTTTTTCCACACATGCAACCTGAACGTACATAAATCTGGATCCAAATGAACAGATTTTATTCTTATATTCCCAATTTAGCATAAATTTTAATGAGTTCTTAATTGAAAAGCAAAACAATGTAGGAGCTAGGGTTTATTAAGCAGAACTAAAGAAAGTATGAACGGCTGCATGCCAATCAGCCTGTCAATCAAAACATGACACTTAATTCTTTCATCTACTTTGTTGGATCCTCTGAGCACTGTGAGCCTGCATTGATCAACGCAGGGCTCCGGGACCTGGCCTCAGGCTCTTTGAAGCCAGCAGGGATTTAGGAATTTCTGATTTCTGAATCAGATTACAAGGTGTTGAAGCGAAGTGAATAAATGGTTCCAATTTCCCTCTTTTAAACAAGCTGGCTGAACCCAAGCGGGGCGGTTCCGAAAGGACAATGACGTTGTTGAGAGAAAAGTCTTCATCCTGGTTCATCCAAGCCGGGGATAAATAAACAACATGGCGACTGCTTTAGAAAGAAGGTTGCAGTTTATTGAAGAGCCAGAAAGATGGTTCTTGCAGGAAAGACCAGAGAAAAGAAGGGGTGAGCACATGTGGCAAGTAGGTTTTTATACCCTCTCTAGCCTTTTGTTTGAAATAGTTTCCTGTTCCTGTATTGAAGCTTTGTATTTCCTGTGTCATGTATTCTGACCTGAGTCTAGGTGTGCCTTTCTGGTATTCTTGATGGTTGTGAGTTAATCCTATTATCATATCCTGCTTCCCTGGTGATGGGGCTAATGACTCCTAGGGTGGGGTATGCAGATTTTAGGTGTCTTTGTCTTCTTGATCTCCTAGCTGGGGCCTTTCTGATGGTTTACATCTGCATTTGTACAGAGCTGGCTTCTGCTTGGGAGAGAGAGAGAGAGAGAGAGAGAGAGAGAGAGAGAGAGAGAGAGAGAGAGAGAGAGAGAGAGAGAGAGAGAGAGAGAGAGAGAGAGAGAGAGAGAGACTTGGGGGCAGGGTTGGTTTCTGCTTTTAAAATCCTTTTGAGGAAATATATTTTTGTGCCCTTTTAATATTTCCTACTCTGGGGAGCTGACTTCCCTCAACGTTATACAAACCCACTGAAAAAGCAGCAAATAAAGGAGTTTTAGTAAATGAAACAAGGTAGGTGCTTGGAGAAGAAAGTTGCTGAACAAAGATATCAGAAGCATTAATGTATATACAAGAGCTAGGCATTATTAAACAGCAAACGAGCAAATACAGGTAGTCTTTCACTTGTGACCACAATTTCTGTTGCTAAGAGAAACAGTTAAGTGAATTCTGCCCCATTTTACGACCTTTCATGCCACAGTTGTTAAGTGACTAACCGCAGTTGTTAAGTTAATGGCATGCTTGTTACTTGAATCTGGCTTCCCCATCAACTTTGCTTGTCAGAAGGCCGCAAAAGGGGATCACGTGACCCCCCGGACACTGCAACCGTCATCGATATGTACCAGTTGTCAAGCATCTGAATTTTGATCACCTGACCATGGGGATGCTGTAAAGGTTGTAAGTGTGAAAAAATGGTCATAAGTCACTTTTTTCAGTGCCGTTGTAACTTTAAATGGTCACTAAATGAACTGTTGTTAAATTGAGGACTACCTGTAAATAGAGGAACTAAAAAATGAGGAGAAATGAAACCATCTAATCCAGGGGTAGGCAACCTTGGCTCTTTTATGACTCGTGGACTTCAACTCCCAGAATTCCTGAGCCAGCATGGCTGGCTCAGGAATTCTGGGAGTTGAAGTCCACGAGTCATAAAAGAGCCAAGGTTGCCTACCCCTGATCTAACCGATCAAACTAATACTGCAAAGGAAGAAGATGCTCTTAATGCTCTACCTACTGTATGGCTTTCCTGCTAAGATTCCAGTCCCCCTACTACTTTTAAACTAATGGCTCACACATCCCAGGCCCACTCAATAAATCTGCTTCTGCACTCTTTTGTGCTTCCAGGACCTGTAGACTCCTTAGTTCCAGATTCCAGGATGGTTCCATTCCTTGTCTAACAAAGCAAAGGACTAGGAATGACGTGGTAGCAGTCTTCCAATATTTGAGGGGCTTACAGAGAAGAGGGAGGGTCAACCGATTCTCCAAAGCACCTGAGGAAAGGACTAAAAGTAACAGATAGAAACTTTTCAAGGAGAGATCCAATGTAGAACTAAGGAGAAATGTCTTGACAGCGAGAGTATCTAGAGCAGCTAACAACTCCAAGAATTGTTGGCTGGGGAATTCTGGAAGTCAAAGTCCACACATCTTCAAGTTGCCAAGTTTGAAAAACATTGCTATAGAGTTGCCATCTAGCCTACAGGCTTCTAAATCTGCTACACCAGATAATTAATGTTAGCTATAAAAGTCTCAGTAGGGTTGCATGTTTCACTACTGTGCAGATATTCTAATTTTCTCTACACTGTGTAAGTAAATTCTTTAAAAATATTTTTCAGTTTCTTGGTTTGTAATTAACTATTGAAAAGGCCATGTGGGTGGCAGAGAAAGAAGTTTGTTCATTTGACTGGCATCCCAAATTATATACATTTGTGAATGGATTTTGTAAATTGTCCTTTAGGTCAACCACTGAATAGTTATGACTGAATTTTTTTTGACATAAGGGAGCCAATATTTAAAACATGGAATAGCTTCCATTAAGGAACCAGGAGATAATATTTCCTGCCACTGCACTTTTTGGCTAAATGGATTCAAGTGATTTACGATTGGTGTAACTAATTGTTTGCACCAGATGGCCCTATTTGGGTGATGGACTTAGTTATAAGCTAATTCTTTGCCACAAGATCTGAAACTGGCCAATAGTTTACATTACTTTTAAAAAGATTCAACAAATTAATTGAGGATAAAAGTTGGTAACTGTGCCTTGCATTAATTACTGTATATAGAATATTACTTTCAGGATCAGAGGTAACATGCTGTTCAATGCTATTTTCTAGGAAACAGTGGGGTGTTGAATGGAGATACAACTTATGACCTGCTAGTGGGAGTTACAGGGATAACTATTTATCTGTTGGGGAGGCAGGCAAACAGGTTGGTCAACCATAGAGGTCAACCATAGAGACTGGCTGGGGAATTCTGGAAGTTGAAGCCTTTGATCTGATCAATGTATCTCTTACAAAGTTGTTAATTAGAGCTTATTTTTTGTAATTATAGCCATCCTGACTTATGTTTCTTCCATATAATCATGGAAATTGAATTATCATGAGGTTGTCTGCTTTAATCTCCTCCACTGGAGCAAATTACCAATATTTGAAAGATTTAGATGTACAGTAAATGGTGATGTGGAAAGTAGGTTTAGCTCTTCCAAGGAACTGACCCTCCTACACTGCCAGGTCTGTCAGAATCAGATGGTAAAACTTATTAATTCAGTATATTAAATAACATTTGAGTTAATGACATAGAGGCAGTCCAGTAACCACTTGGTATTCAATTGTTACGATTAACAGTTTGCCAATCAGCAAAAATATCTAAAGTGAAATACATTTGGAGAATATAATGACCAGTGGCTTAGCTGGCTGGAGTCAAAATAAGAAGACAAGTGGACAAAGTATGGTTTAAGAGAAAGAACAGTGAAGTTGTAGAGGTTGACTTTCTAGGACAAATGTGAGAAATTAAATTATGAAGAGTGGAGAGACATGCTATCTGTGTTTGTCCTTTCCTTGCAGGATTTAGCAAATTAAAATGAAATTCTTACTTCAGGATTTAGGAAATCATCAACAAGGTACCATACAAAAGAAGAAAAGGAAAGCTTCTTTTTTCATTCTCCTTCCTGGCCTAAGCAGGGCAGGCCAGATAAAGAGGTTCTTTAGCATAGTAATGAGTACCAGACAAGATCTCTACAATTATTATCCTTTTAAAAAAAGGTCTGATTTGGCAATATCCGCAGCATCTGATCCAACTGTGAACAAAGAATATGGATTATTCCAATATCTCAAGATTTTTATTGTACAGTGAATATTTGAAAAATAATACAAAGGCTTCTGGCTATTGCTGATGGTTATTGTTACAACATTACAAGTATTAATAAAGGAGTAATATCAAAGGGAATTCACTAAGAATGATGATAGAAATTACCATTTCATTTATTTATTTATCCAATTTCTATAGCTGCCCAACTCAACCAAGTGACTACCATACAGGTAGTCCTCAACGTATGACTGTAATGGAGACTGCCCATTACTGTAAGTTATGATGGTTGTAAGAATGGCTCGGTCACGTGACTGACAGAATTTTACAACCTGTTTTGCAGTGATCATTAAACAAACATGGTAATCGTAAAGTGGCTGCCACAGCCATTAAGCAAATGTGGCAGTCATTAAGTGAACTAGCGATTCGCTATGGGCACAGATTTGCCGAAAACCAGAACTGCCAAAAGTACTTCAGAATCTTTGCTGGAAATGTGAACAACATATTTTATGTGAACCACATTTTGTAGTGTTTGATGGACATATAAAAAAAGCCAAAATGTTTTGGATACAAATACATGCATTAATTCAGACTATTTTAAAGGTTAAAGTACAATTTTAGAAACCAGAGACTTTTATTTTGGGACTAAGGGACAAGCAACTAGAAAAAAGTCACAGAACCTTATTTTTATATATGATAACTGTACTGAGACTATAGCAGTGATGGCGAACTTTTTAGAGACCGAGTGCCCAAAAACTGGCCCTGCCCCTGCTCCATCCCTGCCCTGCCCCCATCCCACCCCACCCCACCTGCCCGCAGGGCCACTTATCGCATCCAGGGCCCGCCGTAGATCGCCCAGCAGCGCCATGGCAGCCATGCCCTCTGCCTGCACCCCGCAACATCAACTGTGCACAATGGGGCATGAGGGGCAGAGTCTTGTCTACGCTGCCTGGCTGCCATGTCTTTGGCTGCACTGCTCTGCGTGGGCCACGCTCCGGGGTGACTCTTCTCCAGGAGGGGTATTGGTGAGGGGATCACGGGGGGAGGCAAGGCTGGGGCAATGGCACGTGTGCCCACAGAGAGGGCTCCAAGTGCCGCCTATGGCACCCGTGCCATAGGTTCGCCACCACTGGACTATTAGTGTATTATATGCTCAATAGTGGGAAGGCTTGACACCATCCACAATGGAGGAGTGACTGGTGAAGATGATGGAACTTGCAGAGATAGCTAAATTCTCTTTGCTTAGAGGGAAAAAATCTACTTTTATGGTTGACTGGAAACCCTTTATAGACTTTTTGCATGAAACAGAAAAAAAATGCACTGATGATTTGTGGTTTCGATGATTAGAAAAAAAATTGGACAATAGAAAAAAGTGAGGTGTTTTTTATATAATTATAGAGATAATTTTGTAAATGTACCGTACTTATATTTGCTGCAAAGAAAACAGAAGCTTCTATTTTTCTTCTCACTTTTACTTTTCTTCTTTTCTTTCTTTACTGCTTCTCCACTTTATTGGTTTGTGTTACTTTTGATGTGTTTTGTAAAAGTTTAATAACATATTTATTTGAAAAAGAAACATATGTATCTCAAGCTCAAATCTGGGTAGGAGATGGACTGTATTTGACTATTATAGCTGCTTGAAATATGAAAAAAAATCTTTCCAACTTTTCCAATATCACGTTAGTCTAGTGTGTCTGCCCTGTTCAAATCTGAGTGAAATTTCTTCATTTCTTTGAGCTCTGCTTTGCTTTAATTTAACGCACTGTCAACATATCAGGAGTCTTCTTACCTCTTTTTTGTCACACCATTAAATTACGCTGACATATTTGTCTCTTGTTCTGGATAATTTGGCTAATAGGAAAGAAGCAAGACTTCTCTCCCATCAGAAATTGAATAAACCCAGGTTTCCCTTCATTGCTCAAGAAGTAATAGATTCTCTGCTTTGGTCTCTGTGGTGTCCACACAACTAGTACTTCGGTATAGAAAATACAGACAAAAAACGTCAGCAAATCTTCCTCCAGCTCCCACCACTTTCTTTTCTACTTAGTGAATACTTGGTAAAGAATTCTGCATGGTTTGCAAATGAGAATATGTCAAGTGGTAGGTTACTGATTTTCCTTTGAGGAGCAGCCCCAGTTTTGCATTCTGATCTGAGGTGATTGCTACCTTCAAGGGCTTGCTCTTAACCTTTAAGGGGGCCATGCCTCCTGCTAGTTGTTGTGTTCTTTGTATTCCCCCCCCTTAATCCCCTATGCATATCCTGATCACCCATTAAGGGTGATTGCCCTTCACCATTGATCGCCCATTAAGGGTGATTGCCCTTCACCATTGATCGCCCATTAAGGGTGATTGCCCTTCTCCATCTGCATACAGTTTCATGCCCATTGCTGGTTGGCTAACTAGCAACAGGGTC
>NW_015391182.1:12393-15554 GCF_001527695.2 Protobothrops mucrosquamatus
CATACAGTTTCATGCCCGTTGCTGGTTGGCTAACTAGCAACAGGGTCTTGCCAGCCAATGGAATTGTGTGATTACAAGCCAGGGGAATCCCATAAAAGAGGGCTCCCCTGGCCCAGAGAGCCAGTCCGGATTTACCTTATGCCTTGCCAATAAACCAAGAGCTGACTGTCACTCGACTCATGTCTTACTGCCTGCGCGACCTAACACTAGTCTTTAGAGAAGCCTTCCAAAGCCCCCAAACCCAACCCTTCTCTAAAGTGATCCTTTTCAAATGTATTCTCATCGGCTCCAGTGAACAGAGGTAGAGATAGGAACTGGAATCTAATACGTCTGATGGGCATCAAGTTGGGGAAGACTATTATAGGTTAATATAAGCAAAAAACACAATAATGTTTAGAAGTTCTCTTTGAGAATCTGCTTTCTCTTATAGCAATAGCACTTAGACTTACTGTATATACCGCTTCACAGTGCTTTACAGCCCTCTCTAAGCGGTTTATAGAGTCATATATTGCCCCCAACAATCTGGGTCCTCATTTTACTGAACTCAGAAGGATGGAAGGCTGAGTCCACCTTGAGTGGGTGAGATTCCAACTGCCAAATTGCTGACAGTCAGCAGAAGTAGCCCACAGTACTGCATTCTAACCACTGTGCCACCAGGGCTCATTATACCTTATAAGGACAGCATAAAAATGTGATAATTAATTTTAGGGCTTCACATAAATGTCATTGAAGCTGTTTCCAAGGGTATTTTTTTTCAATAAGTCCTGATTAAGTTAAAGAGATTGGGCAAAGTGGTAGTGACAGGCCTGATTGCTGTATTTTGCACTGCTCTGCTGGAATAGAACCGGTGGGGCAACAAATGATGAAATATGTATTGTGACATCACAAACAAATCAGGTAATTCACATACTTATGTCTGATATCTGGGTGCAAGTACAAAAGGGGCTGGTTGCATTGCAACACCGCACAGACTTTGTCGGTATCCATCATCCTAGTTTGTACCTGATGCCTGCATTTTTACAGGGACGTGTGTGTGTGTGTGTGTGTGTGTGTTTCCTTTATATACTTGCCTTGCAGTTTGACTTTAGGAAGGTCATCTGCCCTCTTCCTGCCATCTGCGAGGTGTCTGATAAGTAAACCTCCCATGAAGAGGTGCTGAAAGGCTTAATTATGAATTGTGTCAGGGACGTCATTTTAAGGAACACCATGAAAGAGTGATGAAGTGAAGAGACAAGAAAAACCTTTATCAAAAAATGCCTGGCCACTCAATTTAATATAATATGACCAAAACAAGCCATAAAAAGAATAACACTGCCATACATCAAGAACATCTCAGAAACCACCAACAGACTACTACAGCCATGTGGAATCAGCATAGTACACAAAACAACTAAAGCCCTTCAAAACATCCTAAGTAAATGAAAAGACCCAGTAGTCCCAGAAGAAAAAACAGGAGTCATCTACAACATACAGTGGAATGACTGCAACAACACTACGCAGAATAAACAGGCAGAAGACTGGCAGAACACATCCATGAACACCAACAGACAGTCAGAAGACATGATGAAAACTCTTTAATTTCACAACACATGGACAGACTTAACCATACTTTCAACTGGGAAACTATGACTGTCCTAAACCAAGCCAAGTCCAAAAACTCCAGGGAATTTCTAGAATCCTGGCACTCTGACAAATTATCCATCAATAAACACATAGACATAAACAATACTTGCATATTATGCAAAAGAGACAATCAACAAACCAAAAGGGAACAAAAAGACCCAAACATCTCCCCACCAGCAATCAGCACCCAGATGAGCATAGATTAACTCTAAAATTAACATCAGAACAACAATAAGAAGTAAACAATACCCCAATCAGGGAACTGCTAAACAAGCCAAAAGCAAACAGCCCAACCAAAAAAACTTTAAGATCACTCCACCAACACGGACCAGGCAGGCCACCAGAATATAAACCAATAGCAAACTGCAGTCCTTACTAGCACTGATGATTGGGTAATGTCTGCAAGAAAACAACCAAGCTCAGAGAGCACCAAGAATCCCTCAAGAGCATAAACTTCTTGGTGCCTCCCAACTTCTTGTCTGAGGGTGAGGCAATAGATTACATAGCAAAGGTCTGGAATCTTTTTTTCTGTGCCACTGAATATTAGCTGTCCTACCAAAGAATGGGCCTCTGGAATGATGGTTAGAAGCTGGCTCTGGTTTCTTAAAATCTCCTTAAAAACTTGAAAAACTATATTGAACTGATCAAATGCTTGAGGTACTATTTGGGGTCATTCTAAAACTACAGGTTGTTTTGTTTTCTTTATAAAATCCTAATTATCATAAAGTATAGCATTCTGAGAGTTATGATAATTGTAAGTGCAGATTATAAAAAGAAGCAAGTCACCGTAGAACAAGAGGTAAATTTATAGTAGTTCTTATAACTGCTATAAAGAAGATTGGAAACTGATTCTCTGTTCCTTTTTTTTTCTTTTCTATTTTTTTTTTACTTTCCTTTCTTGCACCTTTAGTTTTCTCTTTGATTTCTTTTTCTTACTTTATATAATTTGTATTAGTTTTATCTTCCTTTTTAAAAAAAATATTTAATAAAATTGGATAAAAATAATATTTGTAGGTGCAGATATATTAGTTCTCCTGTTCTTCTGTCCTGGGTAGCATCTAACAGTCTCCTCATCTTTTCCTCTGCAGATTCCTGAGGAACAAAGGGTACTTGAAATATTGTAACATAAAGAAATCATTAATCCTCACCCAGCATATCTAACAACTCTCTGGAAATTATAGATGGTCTAACTCTGACACATCTGCAGGGGGGAAAAAATTCCAGGTGGGACAAAATTGATTTATGACTTTCTGCACATCATCTATTGCCTTTAAACCCAAGTAGAAGGTTGATCTCTCCTGCAAGTAAATGTTACACTAAAGCTAAATCCAGAAGATATTATAATAATAATAATAATAATAATAATAATAATAATAATAATAATAATAATAATAATAATAATAATAATAATAATAATAATAATAATAATAATAATAATAATAATTTAATTTGTACCCCGCCCTTCTCCTCATAGGACTCAGGGCGGCTAACAGCCTCATAAAAACCACAATACAATAATACAATAATATCTATATTAA
>NW_015391182.1:18593-28146 GCF_001527695.2 Protobothrops mucrosquamatus
CCCTCCCCAACCAGGCCACGCCCCTCAACACCCCCAACCGCCAGGCCGCGGCCGGGCCGCCAGGTCTTTCTCCAGGCCGAGCCGTCCTCCTCCAGGCCGAACCGCCCGGGCCGCGCCTCTCGCGGCCGTGTCGCCCGGGCCACATCTCTCCAGGCCGAACCGCTCGGGCCGCGCCTCTCACCATCTTCCTCCCAGCCGGGCCGTTCGGGCCGCCTCTCTCGTCGCCCAGCCCCGACTGGCTGTCTCTCACCGTCCTCCTCTAGGCCGAGCCGTCTAAGCCGCCATTCCTCGCCGCCCAGCCGGAGTTGGCTAATGTACAGAATAAAAAAAAAATCTGTTTGAAATTGGTTCCTCAGATAGAAACCCAAATTCTTTCTTAACTATGATTAATATATGAAACAATGAAATACCATGGTAACATGGTCTGTCAATATTCCAGGGTTCAAACTTTAGGTATGAAAAATTAGGGTATGCATATGTCTGTCTCTTAACAGATGTTTTGCCTCTTGTTAGCTCCTGCTTGGTAGCATTTGAATAGAAGTGGCATAGCTATCCGCACAAGAAACGCATTGTATTGAAAACTGGATGCTAATAAGGTGAGAGATGGGGAGATGGTCACAGGAAACTGAGCAGTAACCCCAATGGCAATTAGCTGTCTTTGCATTTTGAGGCTTGCTCTTTCAAGTGAGCCAAATTGAGGGCTGCTTTGACAAGCCATTTGCTTCCAGCCCCTCGTCTCTTTAATTTCATTGTGACAAATGCCTCCGGTCTGATCTCATGTTTAAGCCACTGCTTTCTCCTTCTCCCACTCCGCAGTTTTCTGACAGGGCAGTTTATAATAATTGAGGTTACCAGACATTCGCCCACCATCTTTCCCCAGTGGCAGGGAAGGGCGTCCCAGCCCTGAGAACGGTTTGCAGTTTGTTGGCTGGGCTGAGGAATTCCCTCTCCCCCCGCACCCCATCTCCATTTCATCCAAACGCTTAAAGTGAAGATTGACTTCATCCTGTCTCTCCAAGGATACTAATGAGGAGGCTACTTGTGTCTTTGCAGGATTCTCTCAGGAAAATAACCTGACTGACTATAGAGCCCAAGCAGCAGCACAGTGGTAGCCTAGTTCAAAAGAGCATTTATAAAACCTTTCTGGTTCGGTAAGACAAGCCTTGTCAAAAATTAATATAGAGGACTTTCTCTGTGTTTTGAATGTTTCCAGCTAGGACTGAAAAGGACATGAGTAAGCATCAGTGGTTTTTTTTTTTTTTTACAAGACACAGAATAACTGCAACAGGAAGCACTAAACTTCCCAAAGCAGAATAGAGCATCATCATCAGAGGTGGAAGGGAACTTGGAGATCTTCTAATCCAGACATGTCAAACACAAGGCCCGGGGGCCGGATGTCGCCCAGGAAGTGGTTTCATGAGGCCCGCGAAGCCATCCTGGAAACAGTGAGGGAACAGCCTCCGCTGCCTTGGCCCTGGCCCAGGCCAGCTGGGAGCCAATGTACAATTTTGTGGTGGCCATCTTGGCACTTGCCCCGGTGGACCATGGCTTGGCACTTGCCCTGGACCCACCGCCTTCTACCAGAGACCTCAGATCTGTCCCACTCCTGCCCAGGCCCCCACAGGCACCCTTGATGCGAATGATGTAGAACTGGCCACGCCCACCCAGTAGGCTGCACCCACTCCATCCACGCCCACTCAGTAGGCTGCACCCACTCTGGCCACACCCACCCAGCCCCCCAAGGGCAATCGCAATGCTGATGCGGCCCTCAGTGAAATTGAGTTCGACACCCCTGTTCTAATCCAACCCCTTGCTCAAGCAGGAGACCCTATATCATTTCAGACAAATGTCTATTCTTAAAGCCTCCAGAGATGGAGCACCCACAACTTCTGAAAGCATGCAGTTCCACTGATTGATTGTTCTCACTGTCAGGAAATTTCTTCTTGGTTCTGGGTTGCTTCTCTCTTTGGTTAGTTTCTATCCATTGCTTCTTGTCCTGCCTTCTGGTGCTCTTCTTTGTAGCAGCCCCTCAAATATTGGAACCCTGTTATCATGTCACCCCTAGCCCTTCTTGTTACTAGACTAGACATATCTAATCCCTAATTTTTCATATGTTCTGACTCCTAGCCCCCTAATAATCTTTGTTGCTCTTCTCTGTGCAATGTCCAGAGTCTCAACATTTTTTTGATATCATGGTGACCAAAACTGAATGCAGTATTCCAGTGTGGTCTTACCAAGGCCTTATAAAGCAGTACTAACACTTCATGTAATCTTGATTCTATCTTGGCAATTCTATGCGCCAGGTTTCTCCACACTTTCCCATCTTGCACTACTTCTTTAAGTTTTTCTATGCTCTGGCTGATGTCAGCTTTGATGGTGTCCAGCCACCATGTTCTTTGGCAATCTGGCTTCCTTTTACTACTAACTCTTTCAAACATAATTGCTTTCTCCAGTGAATTCCCACATAAGATATGGCCTAAGTACTAAGTACGCAGCTTCATGATTTTGCCTTCTAGTGACATGACTGATGTGAGCAAACAATAGTAAGTTGCAACTGGTTTTATTACAGGGTTGTAATTCAAATAACTAAGAAGGCAGGTGGAACTTTTGGCTAAGTGCACAAGGTTCAAGAGGAATTCTGGGAAGGGAAGGTCTGCCTGGTAATCAGGGCACAGCCAAGCTGACACTTCAGGATCCAGAATCGGAGTCAGCAATAAGAGGTAGATCTAACAGGTAGAGAGCCAAAAGCACAAAAATCGGAAGAAGCAACAGCAGAGAATCAAGTCAGTATATCTAGAATTCAGACACAGGAGACTTCCATAAGCTATTCCTTGTTGTAAACCTTGAGTTTGAGAGCAGAGAATAAGGATACAGGCATGGAGATCTGACATCGCAGGGTTGTTTTCAACAGAGAGCAGGACCTGGTAGCTACTTCAAAGTAACCTCAGTTGTGGACACAACTCAGTTAGGCAGGATCACCTTTGCTCTGTCCTTCAAAGTTGGGAATGTGTCTTGGGGCTGGATGTCATGCTTGAATCTGGCCCCTCGTGATCTGAGTCTGCTCTCTCCTGCTCCGCTTATGGTCTCTCTGCTCTACTTCAGGTGATTGATTGCTTGCCAGTTCCCAAGCTGACAACATGTCAGATTAGGCCTTTCAGCCTCTGACACAGATGAAACAGAAGAGAACATAACAGGAATAGGAACATCACCAGACCACTGTCACCTGTGGCTGCGTTCCAAACATGCAAAAGAGTGTACCTTTTATGCATTTTGTCCAGAACTGTCTGCTCACATTTGCTGAGATGTGAGTGTGGTTTCCTGAATAATTAAACTACTCATTTGAAGGGATGATATCGGGTTCCAAGCGGTAGCACTTCTAAAGGCAAAAATATATTAGGTCATGGATTTTTCAATGTATTTCGAGGTCCAAGAGAATTGTGCCCAAAGGTGGGAAGCAAATCAGGCAGACTGTTGTTGTCTAAAAGAGATGAGCTACTGAGTACGGGGGCTTGATGTGGAAGAGACAAAGTCTCTGGGAGAAGAGAGTCTGCTGCACCATTATGTGCATGGTCTGGGCTACCATCATAGCTTGATAATACCCAACATTATTAAAATGAAAGCTGAATGGAAATATACTACCAAGCATCGAGCCTAACTTGGCTAAAAGATTGGATGGAATTGAAAAATACTAGAGTTTTAACAATAGAAGGACATGACTAGCAAGCGGGGTGGCATGCATTCCTATGGGACGAAAAATATAAAATACACAGATACTTTCAAAGACACATAGTTAGGCATGCATTGCTACAGACTTGGGAAAAAATAAAACAAAAACATTATATAAGAATTCCAATGTGGTTATCCCCAACAGAAGCTCTGAAACACCCAAATCTACTGGATATAAATAAGATAATTAGATACAAGGAATTAGTAAACGAACAGGGAAATCTGAAAACAAAACAAGAATTGGAACAAGATATAGGCAGAGAGATTGACTGGTGGACATTTACACAAATTCAATCTAAATATACAGAGGACAAAAAATTATATGAAATACAAAAAGAGCCACAAGAATTGGATAAAATTATACATGGAACAGAAATAAAATTAATTAGCAATTTATACAAATACCTATTGAGATATAAAATGGAAGACAAGGTTGTCAAAGACACAATGATTAGATGGGCAAATTTTTTTGGATATAATATAGAATTGGAGAAATGGGAAAAAATATGGGAAATAAACATAAAATTGACTGTGTCAGCGGCATTCAAGGAAAACCAGTTGAAGATGTTTTATAGATGGCATCTTCCACCAACAAAGCTTGCCAAGATGTTCCAGAACAATTCGCCAACATGTTGGAAATGTAAAAAAGTACATGGAACATATTATCATTTATGGTGGACATGCCCAGTTGTGAAAAAATACTGGACTAAAATAAGAAGATGGATGGAAGAAATAATAGACCAACCCGTAGACTGGAAACCAGAGATCTTTCTGCTGGGTATTTTAAACAGAAAATATAGTAAAGAAATACGGTACTTAATTCTACATATAACAACAGCAGCAAGAATAGCATACGCACAGTTCTGGAAAAATGAGAATATACCATCAGAGGAAGAAGTGATAAGAAAAATCCTTGACTGTGCTGAGATGGACAAATTAACAAAAGAGATAAAAGAAAAGCAAGATTAACAAAAGAGATAAAAGAAAAGGAAGACACAGAGTACTATCTAATATGGAACAAGTGGTATGACTGGTTGGAGACTAGAAATAATAGAGGAGAATAAAAGTGGAAAATGTGTGTATAATAATGTATAGTAATAATAATATGTATTATTTTTAGTATGAAGTATAGTATGAAGGAAGAAAAATGCAAATAAGAAACAACAGGACAACAAGGACAAATATATCTAAAGAAGAATAAGGGGGGGAAATGTAAATAATAGAAGATTACCGTTACGAAATTGCTGTTAAAAAAAAAGGAGGAGTATACACTGTGTGTGTATGTGTGTTATGTTTTGTTTTGTTTTGTTGGTTTAAAAAATAAAAAATTGAAGAAAAAATAAATAAAAAAAATAAAATGAAGCTAAATGAAAAAGCCTATGCTTTCACTGTATTGTCCAGTATCTAAGCCAATGGACAAATACGCACAATCCAGTTTTATAGCACTTATTTAAAGTGACCTACACTGGTCTTTTGCAAAATGGCCTTAGTTTCTTCTTGCAGAGTGTTTCTGGGGAGAAAGAACTGAATCCAACTCAGCATAATTTTGACTGCCTGAATTGTTCAGGCAATCAAGCCTCACTCTAGGCTGCAGCCTATGAATTGGGTTCCTTTCTTTGGGGCATATTTATTAATTGCTGACTTGCAATATTCTCCAATCCTGGGCACAGCCGCTCTTTTGGAGGTTGAACTAGCGGCTTGAGGAAATGTGATTTCTCACATCTGAGTTCAGAAGCAGAATAAATGAAATTGTTTTTTAACCATATGATGATATACAGCACGGGTGTCAAACTCGATCGCGTCACGTGACATATCATGATGTGTCGTGACATTTTTTGCCTTTGCAGAGCTGGGGTGGGCATGGCCTGTGCGTGACGCATCCGGCCCGCGGGCCGCCAGTTTGACATCCCTGGTATACAGTATAGCAATAGCACTTAGATTTATATACTGCTTCATAGTGCCTTATAGCACCCTCTAAGCAGTTTACAGAGTTGCCATTTTGCCCCCAACAATCTGGGTCCTCATTTTACCGACCTCGGAAGGCTGAGTCAACTTTGAGCAAAACAAAACAATATCTGTTATTAGTTAATGGGTCTTTAATCTGAGAAATCAACAATTATCTCTCGCACATGTTCTGGTGGCTGCAGGTTAGCCTGATATCCAGCCTGTCTTGGGGTTACAGCATTAAGAGTGCAAGTTGGCCACTCACTCTGCATCTCTATTGCTGATTTTTGCACACTTGTGAACTTTCCTTTTTCAAATAGCTCCACAACATTTCTCAGTTTGGTCTACCTACAGTCAGGTATTATCTCTATGAAGAGTACTCCAGAGAAGGGGGGGGAAAGCGGTCTAGTTTTGCAGTGCTGGAAAAGAGATGGAGATGTCAGAGCTCTTAGCTTGCCTGTTTAGGATAAAATCCTTGATGAAAGATGCCGTAGGAGACCTTTCAATCAAGCAAGTACTTTATTTGAAGTACCCAGTTGGGTATCTTGTCATCTACAAAATGTAAGCATGAGATGAAATGTTTTACAGGCCCAAAGGAAGATGATCCTGTACTTCCAGTGGGCATCTGTGTGCTAAATCTGGATTAAGGGCTCTGCCTTTAATTTGATGGTGTCTACCATCCTCGGTCTTCCTGGCCTAGAAAATAACAACTACCTATGACTTTTTAAATCAGAAAGAGGGCATCCTTTATTGTTCATCTCTTTCATTAACCAAAATCCCTTCTGCTCTACCTTCTCCACAATGTTCTGAAAAGCAATGTTCAAGTGATTAAAACAAAATTGTGGTGATAAACAAATAATGCTTAAGTCATCAGGTAGGCTATAAAGCAAAATATCACCCTGACATAGTACACGTGGCCTTTCAGCTGAATAGGGTAAAGGAGAAGCTGATGGAGGAGGAGAGGGCAATGTATTTGCAGAGACTGTTCCAAATCAGAAGTGAAAGGACTTTTTTTTCACATAATATTGACCCAGAGAAGAGTCCAGAAATTTGTTTCAGCATTGTACAGAAAACATATTGCTGGGTACAAGAGTCCATGACCATTTTAACTTTGTATTAGAAAAAAAAAATGCATCAAGCAAAATGTCCTTTACATGCTGTTCCTAAAATCTTGGCATATTTGAGGTCTTCATCTAGCTATGAAAACAATGAGGAATATGTATTTTCAGAAGGTGGGGCAGTAAAAGTCTGTCTCTTTATACTGGTTTTAATTTTTAGATGTGGATTGCAGAAAGCTTTCGTTCCACCACCTGCACTGCTGAGAGGATAGCCAAATATTTTCTTTCCCTTATCCACTCATGTATCATGAATAACTCCCCATAGAAACAATTTGGACAAATATACTACATCGCTGTTTCTCAAATTTGGCATCTTTAAGGTGTGTGGACTTCAACTCCCAAAATTCCCCAGCCAGCCAAGTCTAGATCCTAGATGAGGGGTGACATGATAGCGGTGTACCAATATTTGAGGGACTGCCATATAAAAGAGGGGGGGTCAACCTATTTTCCAAAACACCTGAAGGCAGGACAAGAAGCAATGATTGGAAACTAATCAAGGAGAGAAGCAACCTAGAACTAAGAAGAAAATTCCTGACCGTTAGAACAATTAACCAGTGGAACAACCTGCCTCCAGAAGTTGTGAATGCTCCAACACTGGAAGTTTTTAAGAAGAGACTGGACAATCATTTGTCTGAAATGGTCTAGCGTTTCCTGCCTAAGCAGGGGGTTGGACTTGATGACCTCCAAGATCCCTTCCAACTCTTGTTATTCTGTTATTTCTGTTATTCTATAGGAAGGATTGGAGCTGTCCTTTGCTGAAATTCCAGTTTCATCACAAATAAAACAAAACCATTGGAAATTAACATATGCAATATTTATTGTATACAACCAATCTCTTTTCTTCTCTTCTTTGGTGTTGCTCCAATATGCAGTTATCTAATAAATCAGCCAAAACTGGACTTTATCTGAGGATGCAGCTTCGTTTCATGCCTTTCAACAACCATTTAGGAAAGAAGTGAGAATTAGCTACCTGGACCATCTCTTGCAACAGAGATGCAATCCATTTTGCATTCCCGGCCTTGCAAATGTTCTGGAACTCCACAGACTTTAAGGCAGGATGGAAGTCATTTTTTGTTTTCTATGTGGATATCAGGGGATTTGACACTTTTTCCGTGTGTGTTTTAATTTAATGGAGTCCAAGAGGGTGGAAGGGGGTAATTCCCCTCCTCTTTTTTGGATAATGATTTTCTCTTTCTCTGACAGGATGATGGATTAGAGCACGAACCAAAAATACAGTAGACATTTAGAAGTGGTTTCTCCAGCTGATTAGATGTTATTTTCAATTTTCCACTATGTTGCGATAGTGAAACACATGTTTATGGGAAACTATTGCAGCATTCTGAGTTGTGAAGCATGATTTTTTTTTTTGAAGAAGTATTTGAAACTTTGAGTTTCCTACACATTTTCATCCAGTTCTTATCAATGGTAGACTTATAGTTGGGTACTATCTTTATAGGAGAAAGCTCTCACGTAGGAGTGCAACTCATAGCTATCTTCCTGCTCTGCATATAGAAAGTTAATAGAGACTTTTTGCCCTCTTAACTTCTTGACTGAACATCCATCTCAAGGTTTGATGAACATGTCTTTCTTGGATAAAATAAAGAGCAAATAGAGAAATAGGTTATCTTAGAAATGCAAAAAGTAAGGTATCATAAGATGGCAGACATTAGATATTTAAGCATTTTCTAACTGAATCAAGTGGTCGACTGGGTTTCTGCAGTTCATATCTGATAGCCCTTTCAAAATTGGAAAAACCATATCTAGCAGCTTTTTATACAAAAACTGGAACTGCCAGTCCAAATTCTGGTGAATGGGGGTTAGACCTGGCATTTATCTCAGGGCCACCAAATTCCAGTGATTACATGGTGGCAAAGCAGAGGAGCCTAAAAAAAAGTGAAACAGCAAACTGAGCTAAATGCAGTGCATTTTTGGTTAAAAAAAAAAAAGGTGCCGGAACTCACACACGTCATACAACCCGCCTTGCCTACACTACAAGGTTCCATCCATAAAAGGTGCTGGAACTCTGTTCTGGGCATCCTATGACAAAAAAAAAGCCCTGGCTAAATGTATCAATAGAAGAGAGTATTTGTCATGAAGGGTTGAACTGTAGGGTCCTTGATGCTCTCTGAGCTTGGTTGTTTTCTTGCAGACTGTTTCATTAAATGAGGATCCAGATAATTGGGGGCAATAGGCTGACTGTGTAAACCACTCAGAGAGTGCTGTAAAGCACTATGAAGTGGTATGTAAGTCTAAATCAGGGGTCTTCAAACTTGGCCCTTTTATGACTTGTGGACTTCAACTCCCAGAATTCCTCAGCCAGCGTGCCTAGCTGAGGAATTCTGGGAGTTGAAGTCCACAAGTCATAAAAGGGCCAAGTTTGAAGACCCCTGGTCTAAATCTTATTGCTATTACTCAACTAGGTAATATCATCAATGCTAGAAGAGAGAGGGGGTTTGCTCTCTGTTTATCTACAAGTAGCTCACCCTGTCAGTTCTTGGTGGTTCCTTGAATAGGCAGTTGTTTACTGAGTTAGTAATTCCTTGATTCAGTATTGTTTGCTGCTTGGTGTTAATCTCTGCTTATTTGGGTTTTGATTGCTGGTCAGGAGATGTTGTGGTCTTTTGGTTTTATTGATTATTTCTTTCGAATGATACATGGATGTTGTTTATCTACCTGTTGATGTATGATTTGTCTGAATGCCAGGCTTCCAGGAATTCTCTAGTGTTTTTGGACTTGGCTTGGTCTAGGTCAGGATGCTCACTGTC
>NW_015391183.1:0-2823 GCF_001527695.2 Protobothrops mucrosquamatus
AGTCTTCCAATATCTCAGGGGCTGCCCCAAAGAAGAGGGAGTCAAGCTATTCTCCAAAGCGCCTGAAGGCAGGACAAGAAGCAACGGATGGAAACTCATCAAGGAGAGAAGCAACCTAGAACTAAGGAGAAACTTCCTGACAGTTAGAACAATTAACCAGTGGAACAACCTGCCTCCAGAAGCGGTGAATGCTCCAACAATGGACAGCCGTTTGTCCGAAATGGTATAGGGTTTCCTGCCTGAGCAGGGGGTTGGACTAGATGACCTCCAAGGTCCCTTCCAACTTTTATTATTATTATTATTATTATTATTATTATTATTATTATTATTATTATTATTATTAAAATTCACACATCGAAATACACAGGTAGTCCTCGGCTTACAAGAGTTCATTTAGTGCAGCCGATTTAGCTTCTAAATGAGACATGTCAAACTCGCGACGTCACGTGACATCACGCAATGTATCGGGACGGTTTTGCCATTGCCGGCAATGGGGTGGGCGCAGCGTCCATCCTGTGGGCCGGCAGTTTGACACCCTTGTTCTAGATCAGGGGTAGTCAACCTTGGCTCTTTTATGACTCGTGGACTTCAACTCCCAGAATTCCTGAGCCAGCTAAGCTAAGCTGGCTCAGGAATTCTGGGAATTGAAGTCCACGAGTCATAAAAGAGCCCAAGGTTGACTACCCCTGTTCTAGATGAAAAGCAGGCACTCTTATAGATAAACAAGGGAAGACATAAATCTTTTATAATTGCAACTATCCAGTTTGGATAACAGTTCACCTTGTAGATAAAGCTACACCCTTAGTTAGCAGGATGTTACAAATCATGCCAAAGAAAAGGGAGTGAAGACAGGAACAAAAGGGGGATTTTTGATCTAGTAATTGGAGGGTCTGGTAATTGTAATGATTGCTAGGTGGTGGGAAAGCATGTGACTGGGTGGGCCTATCAACTGGGCTCACTCTGGAAAGATGTGGCGTGATGCACGGGGACAGGGTATAAAAACCTATGCAAAAACTGATTCAAGCGTGGACTCTGGGATTTGCCATCACCAAGAGTTCCACCAGCTTTTGCAAAAGCTTTAATAAAACTTGTTTTGTTTTCCAGCACCCTTGGAGTTGAATTTTTATTCCTCACAGCTCTGGGCTCAGTTGTGAACGTTAAGTCAGGGACGACCTTCGTTAAACAGCAGAGTCCTGTCCAAAACAACCGACTGGAACGGCAAATTGGTTCTGAAATCAGGGCCAGTCTCTCATTTTTGCAAAATGACCAAGTAATAATAATAATAATAATAATAATAATAATAATAATAATATAATAATAATAATAATAATAATAATAATAATAATAATAATAATAATAATAATAAAATAATAATAATAATAATAATAATAAAGTTCAAGAGATTGACACTTGGGAAGCTGAGAGAAGGCAGCTCAATAAACCAAGCGGCTTGAGTTATAGTAGCCCCCTGCCGAAATCCTGGGTCACCAAGTAATTTACAGACGAGGCTCAAGGACAATTTGGATAGCCCAGGGCCCCCCACTGTCTGCTGACTACCGCTGTTCATATAATTAAAGCAATCGACTGACCGCAGGGGGCACGAGCAGAGAAAAGCAACCCGGCATGAGCAACTCAGCTGAAGGTGGGCATCGATCAGCAGAAAACCAGAATTAAGAGCTAACGAGGAGGTGAAGAAGGAGAGGGAAGCTAGCAAACTTCCTTGTTCTTTTTTTTCTAGTCAGATTTAGGGAGCCAGCTATATAGATCAGTATGTGGGGTCCTTGGTGCTCTCTAAACTTGCTTCTTTTCTTGCAGAAGTTTCATTACGCCAACTAGGTAACATCATCAGTTATAGACAAGTGGGTGGCCACTTGTCTGAAAGGGTATAGGATCTCCTGCTTGAGCAGGGGGTTGGACTAGAAGACCTCCCAGCTCCCTTCCAACTCTATTATTCTGTGTTTTTATGTTCTACCTCCAAAATCCCTTCTAGATCTCTGTGATTGTTATCTTTTATGTTGTATCTGGATGGGGAAACGCCTTAAAGAAACATGCTTGCAAATATCTGGATTTCCATCAGATCTATCCCCATCTTTATATATATATATATATATATATATATATATATATATATATATATATATATATAAACAGCATAATGTCTGGGTTCATGTGTTTAGCAAATAATAGATATAGTTAATTATCATAAACAATATGTTAATTAATCACTTAATAGCCTTCTTACTAATACATATTCAAAATTACATATCACATTCCTTTCTCTCTAACTCGTTTTTCTAGCCATTGATACAAATTATCCCATGTTCTAAAGTACGCTGAGTGTTCTTTCTCTTTAATCTGTAAAGTCAATCTATCCATTTCTGCACACTCTAGAATTTTCTTAATTAGTACTTCTTCAGCTGGTAAGTTTTCATTTTTCCAATGTTGGGCAAATACAATTCTTTCTGCCATTAGTACGTGTAGTATTAAATATCTGCAATCTTTCTCATAGCTCCTAGATCTATCCTCATCTTTAAATCCTGCCTCCTTCACAGGATCCGACTCTGCTCTGAGCATTTTGGGCAAAAGATGGGATTTAAATGTTCCTCCAAACAGCAGTGGGTCAAGGGGGGGGGAGAGTAAATTGCCATCTTTTCTATGGTTGCTTAGCTACCTCCCCCCCCTCCTGTTCAGCCTGTTTGGCAGTAATCGAGCAACTGGGACTTGGCAACCTGTTTTTATCAGTTGCCAGCGCTCCAAATTATTTCTTCCCGAATTCTCCCAGTCCGGCGGGTGCGCCATGCTTTCCATGCCCCCCAAACTAAC
>NW_015391183.1:5905-9641 GCF_001527695.2 Protobothrops mucrosquamatus
GGTGATTGGCGCAAAGTCAGCCAGTTGGTTTTCATGCCTAACACAGGACTAGAACTCACTGTCTCCTGGTGATTGGCGCAAAGTCAGCCAGTTGGTTTTCATGCCTAACACAGGACTAGAACTCACAGTCTCCTGGTGATTCACACAAAATCACCCAGCTGGTTTTCATGCCTAATGCAGGACTAGAACTCACTGTCTCCTGGTGATCTACGCAAAGTCAGCCAGCTGGTTTTCATGCCTAACACAAGACTAGAACTCACAGTCTCCTGGTGATCCATGCAAAGTCACCCAGCTGGTTTTCATTCTTAACACAGAACTAGAACTCACAGTCTCCTGGTGATTGGCCTACAGTCACCCAACCGATTTTCATGCCCAACGCCGGACTAGAACTCACCGTCTCCTGGTGATTAGCCCACAGACACCGAGCCAATTTTCATGCCTAACACAGGACTAGAACTCACCGTTTCCTGGTAATTGGCCAGGAGCCATCATGCAGATGGCTTTCATACCTAAGGTGGGATTAGAACTCATAGCCTCTTGGTTTCTGTCTGCCTCTGCAGTTATTCCTATCTAAATTAAAATTCAGCCTTAAAAAATGAGGGAAGGGGAAAAATATGTACTTCATGCAAAACATAACATAATTATTGACTGTGGGAATGAAAAAAAACCACCCTCCATAATTGTCACTATTTCCTGCCAGGCCTATAATATAAGGCGCTTGGTAAAACATAGAATGAATATTCTGCTATAGACTTATCCCTAGATAGGTGCAGTAAATCCAACCTGACGCATAAATATATACGTATTTAAAATGAAAGTAGCCTTTTAATTTAAGCAACCATGAGAAAGTGGAGGAGAGGAACATTTTAGGCTATTTTCCCAGATCTGTCTCTTAGAAATAATTTCTTGGCAGTTGTGTTTTGGCTCCACAGTCTTCCAGAAGCTGCTTCTATTGTTGGTTGAAGCCAGAGATAAATAGAGTGAAAAAAAGAGCGTCTCTCTTGCACACAATTCTGCCTTTATCGCTGGAAAAGGCCTCAGCACTGAAATGTCACAATCACACTTATTTTCCCTTTTGTGCTTGGGCACAGATGTTGTGCCAGATACATGCCGGATTTTTTTTTTTTTAAATAAAGCTGGTGTTATCAGTATTTTCCAAGTCTGCAATAGAAATGCAAATCTCTTTGGGGTGCAGTTAATGGCCGACCTAGCTTTATTATTGTTATTATTTTGTATTAGCTGTCACATCCTTTGAGCAGGGCTGGATGTGAAATTCTCTTCCGTGCTCTTTTAATGCCTGTTTTCTTCTTCTTCTTCTTCTTCTTCTTCTTCTTCTTCTTCTTCTTCTTATTATTATTATTATTATTATTATTATTATTATTATTATTATTATTATTATTATTATTATTATTAATTTAATTTCTATACCGCCCTTCTCCCGCAGGACTCAGGGCGGTGCACAGCATATTAAAACAGATACACATATCAGATACACATATCTTCTTCTTCTTCTTCCTCTTCCTCTTCCTCTTCCTCTTCTTCTTCTTCCTCCTCCTCCTCCTCCTCCTCCTCCTCCTCTTCTTCTTCTTCTTCTTCTTCTTCTTCTTCCTCTTCCTCTTNCAGAAACAATTTCCAAAGCGACAATGTCTGCCGCCGCGTACAATTGCACCACGCATTCAAATCATTTAAGCAGATCAAATAAGCTAATTAACCACATGCAAAACAGAGACGTGGGTCTTGTTCTCATTAACTTTTGCCCAGCTAATACTAAAGTTGAAAAATTCTTCTTGCCGGAAATAAATTCTTTAGAGGGCACACACAGAAAATTAGCATCTCAAGGACAACAGTGTTTGCTAGCTGTTCTATGTGCAAGGAAAAATTGGGTTGCATTCTAGCAGATGAGCTACCATCAGCCCAACACATTTCTTTATTTTTAGATTTTTATCCCACCTTTATAAATAGCTAAAGGTGGCTGAGAGAGAGTGACTGGCTCAAAGTCATCCAGCCAGCTTTCACGCCTAACACAGGACTAGAACTCACGGTCTCCTGGTGATTGGCACCAAGTCACACAGCCGGTTTTCATGCCTAACACATGACTAGAAGTGACTGTCTCCTGGTGATCCAGGAAAATCACCCAGCCAGTTTTCATGCCTAATGCAGGACTAGAACTTATTGTCTCCTGGTGATTGGTGCAAAGTCAGCCGGCTGGTTTTCATGCCTAACACAGGACTAGAACTCACAATCTCCTGGTGATTGGCGCAAAGTCAGCCAGTTGGTTTTCATGCCTAACACAAGACTAGAACTCACAGTCTCCTGGTGATCCATGCAAAGTCAGCCAGTTGGTTTTCATGCCTAACACAAGACTAGAACGCACAGTCTCCTGGTGATCCAGCAAAATCACCCAGCCAGTTTTCATGCCTAATGCAGGACTAGAACTCACTGTCTCCTGGTGATTGGTGCAAAGTCAGCCGGCTGGTTTTCATGCCTAACACAAGACTAGAACTCACAATCTCCTGGTGATTGGCGCAAAGTCAGCCGGCTGGTTTTCATGCCTAACACAAGACTAGAACTCACAGTCTCCTGGTGATCCATGCAAAATCACCCAGCTGGTTTTCATGCCTAATGCAGGACTAGAACTCACTGTCTCCTGGTGATCCATGCAAAGTCACCCAGCTGGTTTTCATTCTTAACACAGAACTAGAACTCACAGTCTCCTGGTGATTGGCCTACAGTCACCCAACCGATTTTCATGCCCAACGCCGGACTAGAAACTCACCGTCTCCTGGTGATTAGCCCACAGACACCGAGCCAATTTTCATGCCTAACACAGGACTAGAACTCACCGTTTCCTGGTAATTGGCCAGGAGCCATCATGCAGATGGCTTTCATACCTAAGGTGGGATTAGAACTCATAGCCTCTTGGTTTCTGTCTGCCTTTGCAGTTATTCCTATCTAAATTAAAATTCAGCCTTAAAAAATGAGGGAAGGGGAAAAATATGTACTTCATGCAAAACATAACATAATTATTGACTGTGGGAATGAAAAAAAACCACCCTCCATAATTGTCAATATTTCCTGCCAGGCCTATAATATAAGGCGCTTGGTAAAACATAGAATGAATATTCTGCTATAGACTTATCCCTAGATAGGTGCAGTAAATCCAACCTGACGCATAAATATATATGTATTTAAAATGAAAGTAGCCTTTTAATTTAAGCAACCATGAGAAAGTGGAGGAGAGGAACATTTTAGGCTATTTTCCCAGATCTGTCTCTTAGAAATAATTTCTTGGCAGTTGTGTTTTGGCTCCACAGTCTTCCAGAAGCTGCTTCTATTGTTGGTTGAAGCCAGAGATAAATAGAGTGAAAAAAGAGCGTCTCTCTTTTACACAATTCTGCCTTTATCACTGGAAAAGGCCTCAGCACTGAAATGTCACAATCACACTTATTTTCCCTTTTGTGCTTGGGCACAGATGTTGTGCCAGATACATGCCGGATTTTTTTTTTTAAATAAAGCTGGTGTTATCAGTATTTTCCAAGTCTGCAATAGAAATGCAAATCTCTTTGGGGTGCAGTTAATGGCCGACCTAGCTTTATTATTGTTATTATTTTGTATTAGCTGTCACATCCTTTGAGCAGGGCTGGATGTGAAATTCTCTTCCGTGCTCTTTTAATGCCTGTTTTTTTTTTTTCTTCTTCTTCTTCTTCTTCTTCTTCTTCTTCTTCTTCTTCTTCTT
>NW_015391183.1:13551-18717 GCF_001527695.2 Protobothrops mucrosquamatus
GGCTCCACCCCCATTTGCACCACTCAAGTGACCCTAAGGACACAGATAAGCCTCCAGGTGGCCTCAATGACTCTCTAAAAGAGTGCAAATGACCAGCTGTCTGCAAGGAATATATATCCTTCCATTCCCCACCATCCAATCAGAGCTGAAGAAGCTTCTTGGATGAGAAGTAAAATGTCTTTAAAAAAAAACCAAGGAAGTCCAGTTGCCTGCTGAAAAAAAAAAACACCTTTGGGACATGCCAGTTGCCAAGCGTCAATTTTTTTTAAAAAGTTTTATTGATTTCCTAATTTTGCATTTAAGTATTTAAAAAGCAACATGGCGGCTGGGTTAACCGATAATTCAATAACATACAAATATCTTTAACAGAAATCTCAAAGTACCACATTAAATATTTCCTCTCTTTTCCCCGATAGCATTTACTGACTCATATTTAAACTAATACAATTCTTATTATATCAATTAAATAAAAGTAACATTCTTACAGTTATCAATAATTTTTAGCTTATACATATCCAAGTTATTTTAACATTCAGTCTTTATAGACAAACAATGTCCTAATTAGTTTTCCCAATTTTTAATTTCCTGTTAATATTTGAATTTAACATTTATTGATTACAATTTCCAAATTTTGATCACGTGTCTATGCCAATGCTACAAAGGCTGCTAGGGTGAGGACTGACTGTCACTTTTTTCAATGTTGTAACGTGGAACAGTCCCTAAATGAATAGTTGTAAGTCGAGTTGTAAGTTACAACTTACAAATGTGCATTGTGTCTATATCGGTGTTTCTCAACCTTGGCAAATGTAAGATGTGTCGACCAACTCCCAGAATTCCCTAGCCGGCCTCCCCATGTGACTGATCCAATTTTATGACCTTTTTGCAGCAGTTGTTAAGGGAACCCATTGTTTGCTATAAGGTGCTTTTTTTTTTTGGTCAGGAAACCAAAAGTAAATGACACTTTGGGGTAAAACCGTCGTAAAATGCAGCATGACTGCAAATGGCCATGACTTGCTGAGCATCCCAAATGTGGTCACCTGACTGCGGGAAGGCTGGGCAGGCACTGAAGCTTTGGAACCAGGCCCTATGTACCTGGGAGGCACATCAAACGGTTGCTAAGCAACCAGTTTTAAGTTGAAGGACTACCCGTATATTTCTGGGTGCAGTTCAAGGGTGAATTAGGTTGGCCTTGACCTTGCTGGCCCTTCCAAAAGGTTTAAAACCTGGGTGTTTTCCCACCCACGGGGGGGTCTGGAGGTTAGTTTTACTGATGGTGTTGTTACTTTATTGTTGATTGGTCTGCCCTTGCTTACCATCATAGGTTTGAACAGTTTATTTTGTATTCTGAACTTTTAAAAATCCCATGTTAGCTGCTCAGTTTTGCTATTGTGGTATGAAAAGCCAGTAAAACTATCTTTCTGTCTCTATTATAGCTCTCTCCCTTTCTCTCTATCTATCTATCTATCTATCTAGTGCTTTTTTCGTTAAAAAAAAAAAAAAAGGTGCCGGAACTCACACATGTCATACAACCCACCTTGCCTATCCTACAAGGTTCCATCCAAAAAAGGTGCCGGAACTCCGTTCTAGGTGTTCTATGACAAAAAAAGCCCTGTATCTATCTGTCTGTCTGTCCGTCCGTCCGTCCATCCATCCATCCATCCATCCATCTTCATCATTCTCTCTCTGAATAGCCATTAAAACTCTCTCTGCCATACCTCTATCATCCATCCATCCATCTGTTCTATCTATCTATCTATCTATCTATCTATCTATCTATCTATCTATCTATCTATCTATCTATCTATCATCTATCTATCTTCTATCTATCTATCTATCTATCTATATCTATTTCTATCTATCTATCTATCTATCTATCAACTATCTATCTATCTATCTATCTATCATCTATCTATCTTCTATCTATCTATCTATATCTATTTCTATCTATCTATCATCTATCTTCATCATTATCTCTTTGAATAGCCATTTACAGTATATCTACCATAACTCTCCCTATCATCCATCCATCTCTCTCCTATCTATTTATCTGTCTATCTCAATCATATCTATCATCTCTCTCTCTCTCTCTCATCTATCTTCATCATTCTCTCTCTGAATAGCCATTAAAACTTTATCTTATCTCATCTTGCCTCGCCTCGCCTCATCTCACCTTATCTGTCTGTCTGTTTGTCTGTCTGTCTGTCTCTATCATATCTACCAGTATCTGTCTGTCTCCCAGCCTGTCCGTCTTTGCCTTAAAGTTTTGCAAAAGTTTATCCCTAGAAGATAACAGTGGGAAAATTCACAGCCCCTGAATCCATGACTTGGATCAGCTTCAAAGACTGGGGAACTAATTCATAAGGGGGAAAAAAAAACCTCTTTGGATTTTTCCACCTCTCTCTCTCTCTCTCTCTTTCCTCTTCTTTCTCCGGCACTGAAAAAGCTTGAAGAAAATGCTCATAAAATTGCCCTTTGTGCCCGGAAAGGAGTTGTGTGCGTGCGAGTGTGCTTTAACTGTTGCTATGTTCCCTTTTGTTTCCAGCTTGTGTTTTGTGGGCTGGGGGCAGCCTTTCCTCCAGGCCTCTTTCAATGAAATTCCTCTATTTGGGGCTACAGATAATTAGATCATTGCTATCATTTTCACTATCCTCTTTTTTCTCCCTACCCCCAAATCGGGCAGAATTTGCATCAGAATGTGTGGTCTCTCTGCCCCTTTTCACCACCCAAATGCCTGGATGCAAATAAGAGAGAATGAAGTACGTTGCCTTTGTTTTAGGGAAACAAGAGTCGTTCATCTGTGTTGAAACCCCTGCGAATTTTCCCAAAATCTCTTTTCTTCCCTACAACAGGATTAAGGAATTAGCCAGCAAGATTGGATCAGGAGCTTAATACCAAAACAAAGATTGTTGCCTTCTGTATGTTATCAAGAACCAGTATGATTCCATGCCAGTTTGGGAGTTTCTCCAACAGGCCTGTAGAAGGTAAAAGATGGTGAGGCTCTGAAAAGAGTGCAGGAAATTATTAGGGGGTGAGAACTAAAACATATGAAGAACGGTTGCAGGAATTGGGTAGTATGTCCAGTCTAATGAAGAGAAGGACGAGGGGGGACATGATAGCAGCCTTCCAGTATCTCAGGGGCTGCCCCAAAGAAGAGGGAGTCAAGCTATTCTCCAAAGCACCTGAGGGCAGGACAAGAAGCAACGGATGGAAACTGATCAAGGAGAGAAGCAACCTAGAACTAAGGAGAAACTTCCTGACAGTGAGAACAATTAACCAGTGGAACAACCTGCCTCCAGAAGCGGTGAATGCTCCAACACTGGAAGTATTTAAGAAGAGACTGGACAGCCATTTGTCCGAAATGCTATAGGGTTTCCTACCTGAGCTTGGACTACATGACCTCCAAGGTCCCTTCCAACTTCTTCTTCAGGCCTACAATTATATTTTTTGCCATGGCTGATAAACAAATCATCAGGGTTGTTAAGCGAAGCATGCCATCATTAAGTGAATCTGGCTTCCCCTATTGACTTTCCTTATTGGAAGCCAGCTGGGCAGCTCACAATTGGGGATCATATGTCCCCAGGATGTTGCAACCATCATACATCCTACACCAGTTGCCGAGGGCCTGAATTTTGATCATTTTGATTGTGGGGACGCTGTGACCATTTGTAAGTGCAAGGACTGATTGTAAGTCCCTTTCCCCAGTGCCGTTGTAACTTTGAATGGTTGCTAAGAATAGAATAGAATAGAATAGAATAGAATAGAATAGAATAGAATAGAATAGGAAGCTGAAAGGGACCTTGGAGGTCTTCTAGTCCAGTTCTCCGCTTAAGCAGGAGAACCTATAACTAGGGCTTAGTAGAACAGTATTAGTAGTTTGCGTGATCTTGATTCTATGCCTCTGTTTATGCAACTCAGGACTGTATTAGCTTTTTTGGTTGCTGCTGCACACTGTTGGCTCATAGTCAAGTGATCGTCCACCAGGAGTCCAAGGTCCCTCTCACAGCTACTATTTTTAAGCCAGGTCTCGCCCAATCTGTATTTGTGCCTTTGGTTTTTCCTGCCTAAGTGTAAGACTTTGCTTTTCTCGACATTGAAACTCATTTTATTTATTTATTTATTTATTTATTTTATTAAATTTATATCCCGCCCTTCTCCTTGCGGACTCAGGGCGGCTAACAATCGAATAAAAATACACAAATAACATTACAAATTTAAAAATTGGTTAAAAAGGAAATATTTAAATTTAATCTAATTAAAATATAATTAAAACCCCTCTAAAATTTTCCCCTAGGCCAGTCCCGCGAGCTGGAATAACCATGTCTTAAGGGCGCGGCGGAAGGAAGGGAGATCAGGGATCACCCTGATCTCTGGGGGCAGTTCATTCCAGAGGGTGGGAGCTCCCACAGAGAAGGCCTCCCCCTTGTGGGTCGCCAGCCGGCACTGTCTGGCTGACGGCACCCTGAGGAGACCCACTCTGTGGGAGCGTACAGGTCGATGGGGGGTATTCTGCGGCAGGAGGCGGTCTCGAAGGTATCCGGGTCCGATGCCATGGAGCGCTTTAAAGATGATAGTCAGCACCTTGAAGCGCACCCGGAAGGCCACCGGCAGCCAATGCAGCTCGCGTAGCAGCGGTGTTACCATGGGAGCGACGAGTCCCTCCCAACACCGCCCGCGCGGCCGCATTTTGGACTAGCTGGAGCCTCCGAGTGCTCCTCAAGGGGAGCACCATGTAGAGAGCATTGCAGTAGTCCAGGCGGGAGGTGACAAGGGCATGAGTGACCGTGCGTAGGGCGTCCCGGTCCAGAAAAGGTCGCAACTGGTGAATCAGGCGAACCTGATAAAACGCCCCCCTGGTCACGGCCAACTGGTCATCCAGTGTCAGCCGTGGATCCAGGAGGACACCCAAGTTGCGTACCCGATCCGAGAGAGCCAGAGTTTCGCCCCCTATAGTCAGCGATGGAATCAGATGACTATGCCGAGGCGCCGGTAACCACAGCCACTCGGTCTTGGACGGGTTGAGCCTGAGTCTGTTCCTCCCCATCCAGACCCTCACGGCCTCCAGACACCGGGTCATCACGTCAAGGGCATCATTGGGGTGGCCCGGGGTGGATATGTACAACTGAGTGTCATCAGCGTACTGATGGAAATCCACCCCAAAGCCACGAA
>NW_015391183.1:18947-22427 GCF_001527695.2 Protobothrops mucrosquamatus
TGACCCCTGTCCCGGGCCCTCCAGAGATCATTCACCAACGTGACCAATGCCGTTTCCGTGCTGTATCCCGGCCTGAAGCCCGACTGGAGAGGGTCTAGATAGACTGTTTCCTCCAGGTGCCGAGGAAACTGCTGTGCAACCACACTCTCAACAACCTTCGCCACAAAGCGCAGGTTGGAGACTGGGCGATAATTAGCCAGTACATCTGGATCCAGGGAGGGCTTCTTAAGGAGGGGCCTCACCACCGCCTCCTTTAGGACCTCCCGTAGAGAAGCGTTTGTAATTCCCTGGAGCCAGGCTCGTGTACCCTCCCGAGCCGCCAGTACCAGCCAGGAGGGACACGGATCCAATAAACATGTGGTTGCATTCAGTCTCCCCAGGCCCTATTTTGTTTGGATAGGGCCCATTGTTCGAATGGATCCCGAGTTTGACTTCTGGGGTTTTGGCTATTCCTGACAGTTCGATGTCATCTGCAGATATGATGAGTTCCCCTTCAATTCAATTCAACTTACAACTGTTGCACCCATTTTTCACTCTTACGACCTTTGCAGCATCTCTGTGCTCAAAATTCAGAGGCTTGACAACTGGTTGATATTTATGATGGCTGCAGTGTCCCGGGATCACCTTTTGCAATAACAGGCGATGGTAACATTATAACACTCGATAATAATAAAACACCCAATCACATTTGCATCTAGATACCATGGTTGGTTCTCAGGCTGATAACCAGATTTTGGAAACAGTTAAATAAAGCTATAAAGTTTCCCATTCTCAGTGAAAAGACCCCATGAAGAGAATTTTTATAGCTCAGGGTTGAACTATGAGGTCTTAGTGCTGCCTGAGCTTGGTGGTTTTCTTACAGACGTTTCATTACCAAACTAAGTAACATCATCAGTGCTAAACACTGATCACCTAATGCTGTCAGCTCGCACTGATGATGTTACCTAGTGTGGTAATGAAATGTCTGCAAGAAAACCAAGCTCGGAGAGCACCAAGGGCAACACAGCAAACTAGATCACAGGAAAGCTGCTACAAAGAAATCAAAAAAGACTTTCTCTTAATGAATGCAGGATGTTATTAGCTCTGAACAGAAAAATGTTTAGTCACTGGCAGGTTCTCATAACCCATCCTGTCTCTCTCTCTCTCTCAATAAATCTTGCAAAAAAAACCCATGAGCATTGTATTTGGAGAGAATCCTTTTCTGCTTTCAAGCAGTTACCAAGAAGGTGCCAATCAGCGGTTGTTCAGGCCAGGCGCTGTGCAGGCTGGGATGGGTGAAAGTAAAGACTTTGCGCTAATTACCAGGAGACTGTGAGTTCTAGTCTCATTTTAGACATGAAAGCTGGCTGGGTGACTTTGGGTCAGTCACCAAGAGACTGGGTAACCTTGGGTCAATGACTAGGAGATGGTGAATTCTAGTTCCATTTTACGCATGAAATCCAGTTGAGTGACTTTGGGCCAATCACCAGCAGCTTGTGAGTTCTAGACCCGCCTCAGCCATGAAAGCCAGCTGGGTGATCTTGGGCCAATCAGCAGTAGTTTGTGAGTTCTAGACTCGCCTTAGCCATGAAAGCCAGCTGGGTGACCTTGGGCCAATCACCAGTAGTTTATGAGTTCTAGACCCGCCTCAGCCATGAGCAACAAAGATGATCAGGGGACTGGAGGCCAAAGCATATAAGGAACGGTTGCTGGAATTGGGTATGTCTAGTTTAATGAAGAGAAGGACGAGGGGGGACATGATAGCAGTATTCCAATATCTCAGGGGCTGCCCCAAAGAAGAGGGAGTCAAGCTATTCTCCAAGGTGCCTGAAGGCAGGAGAAGAAGCAACGGATGGAAACTAATCAAGGAGAGAAGAAAACCTAGAACTCAGGAGAAACTTCCTGACAGTTAGAACAATTAACCAGTGGAACAACCTGCCTCCAGAAGTGGTGAATGCTCCAACACTGGAAGTTTTTAAGAAGAGACTGGACAGCCATTTGTCTGAAATGGTATAGGGTTTCCTGCCTGAGCAGGGGGTTGGACTAGATGACCTCCAAGATCCCTTCCAACTTTATTATTATTATATTATTATTATATTATATTATATTATATTATATTATATTATATTATATTATATTATATTATATTATATTATATTATATTATATTATATTATTATTATTATTATTATTATTATTATTATTATTATTATTATTATTATTATTATTATTATTATGAAAGCCATCTGGGTGACTTTGGGCCAGTCATTCACTCTCTCTCTCAGCCTAACTCACCTCACAGGGTGGTCCTTATGGGGAAAATAGGAGGAAGGAATACTAGATACGTTTCACCGCCTTGAGTTGTTTATAAAAAAATAACAATAATAAAGACGGGATATCAATAAACCAAAATAATTTGGCAACTTTTGCATGGCCAAGATTTGAACCTCAGTCTTCCCTTTCTGAAAAGTTACAAGGAGAGGGGACACATGGAAGTCACCGAATGCTTCTGTGGCCTCAAATCAGGGTTGCAAACTTTTGCAGGTGGAGGCATCCTTCCAGTTTTGTAAAATCCTACACACACACACACACACACACATGGAGCAACCAAGATAATCCCCTTCCCCTTTTAGGTCACTCAACCCAAGTGTCGGTTGATTTCTCTTTAACAGCTCTGGCTGCTTTTGCAGTTAAATGGAGTGTTCATTATTGAGGGGGTCCTCCCCCCCTTTCCCCTCCCTTTCTTCTCCTCCTCCTCCTCCTCCTCCGGGGCTTTCTGAAGGTCTGTGTGGTGCAGTTTAATGAATATTTGGCACAAAGCTCTCTTTCAGGCAAGGGAAAGAATAGGCTGGCCTGTTTAGGTCCTGGAAGGCTGTATGTCAAACCCTTTCCATAATGCTTGTCAGGCAAGGACAGAAATTCCCACTCTCTGACTTACTCGATTGACGAGCAGATTAAGACGCAAGCAGGAAATGAGATTGTGTGTGAGGGACACCTGTTTGGCCGCTCTCATTTTCCCATCGCTGGAGGGAGAAAGGAAGAAAAGAAAAGGGTCCACACTTTGATCAAATTAAAGGGAGAGAAAGAGGGGAGGAGAAAAAAAAAAAAGAATCCTCTCATTTTGGCCATGCTCCATCCCTCGGCCTTGGTCTCTTTCTGTCCATCTTGTTAACGGTAGGGGGTGGGGGAAACGGTTTGCAATTCAGAAGGGTTCTGATACAGCCAGAATCGACAAGGCAGCCCAAGCAAAGTGGGATAGATAGGTAGGTAGGTAGATTTCCATATTGAGAAAGAGAGAGAGTTAGAGAGAGAGAGAGAAAGAGAAAGAGAAAGAAAGAGAAAAAGAGAGAAAGAGAAAGAAAGAAAGGGGAGAGAGAGAAAGAGGGAGAAAGAAAAAGACAGAGAAAAAAGAGAAAAAGAGAAAGGAGAGAAAGAGAAGGAAAAAGAGAAAGAAAGACAGAAAAAAGAGGAGAGAGTGAGAGAGAGAGATGAGATAGATTTC
>NW_015391183.1:23053-26875 GCF_001527695.2 Protobothrops mucrosquamatus
ACATATGTAGAACGGTTGCAGGAACTGGGTTTTGGCCAGTCTAGAGAAAAGAAGGACTAGGGGGTGACATGACAGCAGTATTCCAATATTTGAGGGGCTGCCACAAAGAAGAGGAAGTCAAACTATTCTCCAAAGCACCAGAGGGCTGGACAAGAAACAATGGTTGGAAACTGATCAAGGAGAGAAGCAACTTGGAATTGAGGAGAAACTTCCTAACAGGGAGGACAATCAACCAGCGGAACAGCTTGCCTTCAGAAGTTGTGGGTGCTTCATCACTGGAGGTTTTTAAGAAGAGACTGGACAGCCACTTATCTGAAATGGGATAGGGCAGTGTTTCTCAACCTTGACAATTTTAAGGCATGTGGACTTCAAGTCCCAGAATTCCACAGCCAGCATTGCTGGCTGTGGAATTCTGGGAGTTGAAGTCCACATGCCTTAAAATTGTCAAGGTTGAGAAACACTGGGATAGGGTCTCCTGCTTGAACAGGGGGTTGGACTAGAAGACCTTCAAGGTCCCTTCCAGCTCTATTCTGATTGATTGATTGATACTGGCGTTTTTTAGTCTGAAATGGTATAGGTCAGGCGGGTCTTCAAACCTGACCCTTTTATGACTTGTGGACTTCAACTCCCAGAATTCCTCAGCCAGCGCGGCTGATAACTTTTATTGTCATTTTCCTACTGTGGGCACAACGGCACACATCAAAAAAATGAAATTGAGTTGCTCGCTGGCTGAGGAATTCTGGGAGTTGAAGTCCACAAGTCATAAAAGGGCCAAGTTTGGAAGACCCCTGGTCTAGGGTCTCCCGCCTGAGCAGGGGGCTGGACTGGAAGACCTCCAAAGGTCCCTTCCAGCTCTATTCTGATTTAGTTCGGATTGACGTCCAATCCCAGCCCCCACCCCAAGCCCTTAAAGAGTTAACCGCCTCCCTCCTCTCCGCCCCCGCCGAGCCCCTTTCCCGTCCTCCGCCCCCGCCCGCCCGCCGAGGGGTGGGGAAAGCAGCCGACGGGCAGCCGCGCCATCGCTCGCAGCTCGCCGAGTTTGCAGCGGTGGCCCCGGCAACAGGCAAGCCGGCCCCGGTCCCAGCTCGCTCCTCTCCGGACGGAGGGAAAGATGCTCCGTCCAGCCGGGAAGCCCCGCATCTTTTTCGCTCCCGGAGCCCCGCAATAGAGCCGCCCCCGCCGCGATGGCCGTGCAGGCGGCTCCGCTCCCGCCTCCCCACCACCATCCCTTCGTCCCCTTCGGCTTCCCGCCGGCCGATTTCGGCGCGCTGGAGAAGAGTTACGGCGGCTGCGAGGGAGGAGGAGGCGTCGGCGTCGGGGGCGGCGGAGCGCTGCTGCTGCTGGAAGGCGTCGGCGGGGCCCACGGCGGAGGCGTCGGCGGCGGCGTCGGTTCTTGCACCGACCCGGGCGACTTCCGCGAGGCGACCCGCGAGCTGCTCAGCTTCATCGACTCGGCCTCCAGCAACATCAAGCTGGCCCTGGACAAGCCGGGCAAGTCCAAACGGAAAGTCAACCATCGCAAGTATCTGCAGAAGCAGATCAAGCGCTGCACCGGCCTCATCGGCGGGGCGTCCGCCAACCCGGAGGCCGCCGCCGCCGTCGCTTCTCTCGCCGCGGCAGCTCCCGGTTCGGTTCCCGGGTCGGCCAACAAGGCAGCTTCGACGTTGACGGCGCCATCTAGCGGCGGCGCGGCGGCATCGTCGTCGTCGTCCTGCAGGCCTCCGGCCAAGCGCGAGAGCCACGCGCTGCAGAGCAAAAGTTTAGCGGCGCTTTTCGACGCCTTGCGCTCGCCGGGTTTGGAGCGAAAGGGATCCCCGACGGCCGTGGCCAGCGCGGCTGCTGCTGCTGCTGCTGCTGCTGCGGCGACGGCTGCGGCTGCTCCCGCCGCCGGGCTGGGGAGCGACGTGGGCGGCAAGGAGGCCGGGTCTAGTCCGGTGGCGGTGGCGGCGGGGGGCGCCTGCAAGAAGGTGCCTCTGCGGAACCGCAACCTGCCCGTCTCCTTCTTCACCGAGCCGGCCCCGCCGAGCCGGCCGCCCAATCCGGCCGGTTTGGAAGAAGCCGTCCCGTCGGTGGCCGAGGAGCTCTTCGATCTGCTGGCCGCCGCTCCCGATTACCGCGGCTTGCTGCAGGAGGCTGCGGAGCCGCCGGCCGTCTTTCCGGGCCCCGCTTTGCAAGTGGCGGCGGAGCTGCCTCTGGAGCCGCCGCTGTACGAGCCGCTGCCGTCGCTGGCGCCCCTGCTGTACGCCGAGCCCCCCTTGCGCCCCCTGCCGGCCCTCTACGCCGCCGCCGTCGCCGCCGCTTCGGATCCCGCGGCGCCCTTCTTTGCGGATTGCCCGCTGCCCCCTCCCCCGGCCGTGCCCTACGATTACGGCTACAATCGGGGGGTGCCTTACCCCAGCCTTTAGCCCTTCGTGGACGGAAGGGACGAGGAAGTGGGGGTGGGGTGGGCTAGGGCGAATGGCGGGACCCCCGGTATCGGGGGCCAAGCGGGTGAGGTGTGGCCTTGGAGGGCGAGGGACCCCTGGAAGTGGCCACCGACTCCTTGTAGGACTACTTCGGAAAGACTTGGGCAGTCTTGCCCTGCCTGATGTCCTCTGGGGTGTGCTGGACTACATCTCCCATCCTCCTCCTCCAAGCCTCACCTCCAATTATGCAGACTTGGGTTGAACTTCCGAGCGGTCCTGAAAGGCTTTGACATCAAAAGAAAGTTGGATGGGGACGGTTGAAGTAGGAGTACTTCTGGAAAACTTGGCCAGTCTTGACCTGCCTGATGTAGTTCTGATGTGTTGGACTACATCTCCCATCCTCCTCTTCCTCCAAGCCTCACCTCCAATTATGCAGACTTGGGTTGAACTTCCGAGCGGTCCTGAAAGGTTTTGACATCAAAAGAAAGTTGGATGGGGACGGTTGAAGTAGGAGTACTTCTGGAAAACTTGGGCAGTCTTGCCCTGCCTGATGTCCTCTGGGGTGTGCTGGACTACATCTCCCATCCTCCTCCAAGCCTCACCTCCAATTATGCAGACTTGGGTTAAACTTCCCAGCGGTCCTGAAAGGTTTTGACATCAAAAGAAAGTCGGATGGGGACGGTTGAAGTAGGAGTACTTCTGGAAAACTTGGGCAGTCTTGACCTGCCTGATGTAGTTCTGATGTGCTGGACTACATCTCCCATCCTCCTCCTCCTCCTCCAAGCCTCACCTCCAATTATGCAGACTTGGGTTGAACTTCGGAGCGCTCCTGAAAGGCTTTGACATCAAAGGAAAGTTGGATGGGGACGGTTGAAGACTGACTTGTCAAGAGAATTAACGGAAGAGGCCCCTCCTTCCCAGGAATTTGGGGGAGACCCCAGGACATTTAGCCTACGTAAAGTCTTAAACCGAGATCACTCTATAATTGTAACTTTTTCATGCCCTTTATGGGCCAGTTTTGTCCAAACTGAATAAGCTCTTGTGATTTGGGGGGAGAATTCATGTTTGACAGGGGACTTGGGATTTGCCTGCCTAGAATGAAATCATAAAGATCCCTGGTGATTAGAAGGCAGTATTGCAGGCTAACTCTGCCCACTGCCAGGAGTTCGATCCTGACGGGGCTCAAGGTGGACTCAGCCTTCCATCCTTCCGAGGTCTGTAAAATGGGGGACCCAGATTGTTGGGGGGCAAGTATGCTGACTCCTTAAACCGCTTAGAGAGGGCTGTAAAGCACCATGAAGTGGTATATAAGTATATTGCTATTTCTTGATCCGTCTTCTCTGTTTGCACATCTGAATCAAGTTCAGGGTGCAGACGGCCAACTATTCTCTGAAGTGTGAATCTGAAGGGGCCTCAT
>NW_015391183.1:27080-35669 GCF_001527695.2 Protobothrops mucrosquamatus
GTAAAATGGGGGACCCAGATTGTTGGGGGGCAAGTATGCTGACTCCTTAAACCGCTTAGAGAGGGCTGTAAAGCACCATGAAGTGGTATATAAGTATATTGCTATTTCTTGATCCGTCTTCTCTGTTTGCACATCTGAATCAAGTTCAGGGTGCAGACGGCCAACTATTCTCTGAAGTGTGAATCTGAAGGGGCCTCATTTGTAGGAGAACCACAAGATCTAAGATTTACTTTTGTGCAAATGTGAAAAAGAGGGGGTGGGGGTGAGGGGAGAGTTCCTGGAATGGAAAATTTCTACACAGAAGGCTGGAGATGGCCCCTTCATGACTCATGGACTTCAACTCCCAGAATTCCTGAGGCATCATGAGGGAACTATGGCCCCTTCATAACTTGTGGACTTCAACTCCCAGAATTCCTGAGCCATCATGGGGGAACTATGGCCCCTTCATGACTTGTGGACTTCAACTCCCAGAATTCCTGATAAAGCATGGGGGAACTATGGCCCTTTCATGACTCTTGGACTTCCAACTCCCAGAATTCCTGAGCCAGCATGGGGGAAGTATGGCCCCTTCATGACTTGTGGACTTCAACTCCCAGAATTCCTGAGCCAGCATGGAGGAAACTTTGGCTCCTTCATGACTCGTGGACTTCAACTCCCAGAATTCCTGAGCCAGCCATACTGAGGGGAAAGGGAGAGGCTTCCAAGCTGAGCCACGCTGGCTCAGGAATTCTGGGAGTTGAAGTCCACGAGTCATAAAAGAGCCAAGGTTGCCTATCTCTGGTATAGACAGACAGGAATATCTACAGTGTCAATCTGCAGACTTCATTCCTCTTTTTTTTTTTTTTAAGTTGCAGTTCTGGAGGAGGCAAGAGAATGGCATGCATTTATGACAGTTGTAACGTCCCAGGGTCGTGTGATAACCTTTTGCGACCTTCTGACCACAGAAACCAGATTCACTTAACAACGATGTTACTAACTTAACTGCAGTGATTCCCTTAACAACTGTAGCAAGAAAGGTCGTAAAACGGAGCGAAACTCATTTAACAACTGTCTTGTTTAGCAGCGGAAATTGTGGGCTCAATTTGGGTGGTACATCCAGGATTACCTGTATCTATATTTAATAACGCTACATACAATCTACTGCTCTTTAACATGTCACAGTTAGATAGGTGTTACATCGTATCATGCTTCTGTGTCCAGGGGCTGACCAGGTTCTGGTGCTGAATGGCATTTGGCTATGCGCATCTGATGATTCCCAAAAAGGGAATCTCCACGCCCTACGCTGCTTCTTCTCTCTCTCTCTCTCCTCCCTCCCCTTCTGTCCCCCCTCTCTCTCCTCCCTCTTTCTCTTTCTTTCTTTCTCTCTCTCCCCCCTCTCTGTCTCTCTTTCTCTTTCTCTCTCTCTCTGTTTCCCTCTCTCTGCCTCTCTTTCTCCTCCCTCTCTCTCTTTCTGGTCGTGTCATGCTTGCTAATGCTTCATTCATGTACAGCATAGAATTGTATGGATAAGGATGTGTGGAGAAAGGGATTTTTTTTTTTTTCTCATGGTCACCATTCATAGTTTTAGTTTAGTATATGCATACAGATCAGGCTAGAACAGGGGTCTTCAAACTTGGCCCTTTTAGGACTTGTGGACTTCAACTCCCAGAATTCCTCAGCCAGCGTGCCAGGCTCAGGAATTCTGGGAGTTGAAGTCCACAAGTCATAAAAGAGCCAAGGTTGCCTACATCTGACATAGAACAACAAGAGTTGAAAGGGACCTTGAGCAGAAGGCCCTATAGTACCATTACAGATAGGTGGCTGTCTAGTCTTTTCTTAAAAACCTCCAGTGATGAAGCACCTACAACTTCTGGAGGCAAGCTGTTCCACTGGTTAATTGTCCTCACTGTTAGGAAGTTTCTTCTTAATTCCAGGTTGCTTCTCTCCTTACTTAGTTTCCATCCGTTGCTTCTTGTCCTGCCTTCAGGGGCTTTGGAGAATAGCTTGACACCCCCCCCTTCTTTGTGGCAGCCCCTCAAATATTGGAATACTGCTATCATGTCACCCCTAGTCCTTCTTTTCATTAAACTAGAAATACAGTACTCAATTCCTGCAACCGTTCTTCATATCATCCTTGTTGCTCTTCTCTGCACTCTTTCCAGTAAATTGTATTTTAGACAGGCATTCCTTAGCACTTCAATGGGCGTTATAAATAATGAAAAGGTGATTTGTGCTTAAAATGTACATGTGATTTACAGGGGATTTTTTTTCTAATATAAGGCTGTGCAACATGTGCCAGCTCAATATCGCTCTAGACCAGGGGTCTTCAAACTTGGCCCTTGTAGGACTTGTGGACTTCAACTCCCAGAATTCCTCAGCCAGGCAGGCTGGCTGAGGAATTCTGGGAGTTGAAGTCCACAAGTCCTACAAGGGCCAAGTTTGAAGACCTCTGATCTAAACCAGGGGTATCCAACTTTGGTGACTTTAAGACCTGTAAACTTCAACTCCCAGAATTCCCCAGCCAACCATGTTGGCTGGGGAATTCTGGGAGTTGGAAATCCACAGGTCTTAAAAGTCGCCAAGGTTAAACATCCTTGATCTAAAGTGTACCTGAAACTCCTTTGAGATCCTCATTCTGCACAAATTGGGAGCTTTGTGTATGAAGTATAAATACAGTCTAAATTGCTATTGCAGGATCATGCCTCCTCCTTTTGCAAAAAGTGTGACTCAGCAGTTATTTGCAAAGTTGGGATTGGTGGGCAACCTTGGCTCTTTTATGATTCGTGGACTTCAACTCCCAGAATTCCTGAGCCAGGAGTTGAAGTCCACGAGTCATAAAAGAGCCAAGGTTGCCTACCCTTGAACTAGGAACATGCCACATTTGTAAAATGGCTCGCAAAATTCTGAGAAAGAGCTGGAGAGTTAATTCATTTCGACCTTCGGAGGGCCAGCAAAACGCAAGATTTAAAAACCCTTGGAAAACTTGCAAATTCAAATTTAATTCAATGCTACTCGGACCATGAACGTAAGGTCTGCTTCTGGCAAAATTATTTCGAGAATATCTTAGTTCCTTCTCTAGAAGCTTTGGGCAACAATTTTTGACCCATATCACAGCCATACAAATGCATAGTCACACTTCTCCTAGATCACAGCAGATCAGTTGAATGTTGACCCCATTTTCTTAAGAAATGTTTGCAGGCAATTAATTTCTCTCCATTCCTAGGGTTGATGGAGGTTCAGATCCCCCTGGTTAAATATTTCACAATACAAAATGGAGAGGTATTTAATTCCTCGGGGTTGTATTTTGATACAATGCAATAAATGGTGTGGTTAGACAGTTCTTTAGCATTTAGTTTAACTTTTAACTGTTGGCAACTGATTGTGTTGTTTCCGTTGAGTTCTTTTGGACCCAGAGACTATTTCAGTTTTTAAACAACAGCCCCCATTGGCTGCTCCTGTTTTTGCAGTGTCGGTGTCTATTCCTGTGCATTGTGACTCTGTCTTGTCATTAGTGGGTGCAAACCAGTGTTGCTAATTCAAGAAAACGACGATTGTAATGTTGTGACTAAATCCTGAAAACTTCAACCTTGGTCAGGTTGTGCTAGAGCAGAGTTTTTATTGTAAGGTGCTGTTTAGCTGGTAGATATTAAACCCCAAACTCTCAGTGGGCTAAGCCTGGCTTTGCTAACCATGGTTTGTGAAGAAAAAGATGGCTGGGTTCTGCAACATACAGAGCCATAAATCGTGGATGGCTGAACCATGGGATCTCACAAGATAGGAAGCCAAGCGAAAACAATAGTTGGCTTAGAGCAGTGTGTGAAACCAAGGCTACATATCACAGAGATGTAATCTTGAGACTTTAATCTGTTTTAGGTTCGGTTAACAAGGTATCAAAAGATACCGCAAAGAATCATTTTGGGACTATTCAAGGTGAACCGATGCAAACTGAAGCATTGATCCCGTTTTGCAACATCTCATGAACTTGTGGAGGCCGTTAAGAACACCACTGGCACCATCTTGCGCACAAAAATACAATTTGAGAATTAAGTTATGTTAATTAAACTCTGTCAAGCTACACTGTGCTATAATGATTAATGACAAACAATGGGGAGAGGGGGAGGGGTTACAGAGTGCCTTGATTCAGATCAATGGGCCCCCACCCCCAATCTGAGATGTAAATCGAGTTGGAGAACTTCAGGTGTAGAAAAACCCTCGAAATAAAGATGTCCTTAACTCTGGTTAAGTGGTTGGCTGTTTGCTTTCCTGCATCTTCAGGGTTTTTTTGGGGGTAGGGAAACAAAGGTTTTTGTGCCCTGAGGCGTGGCGTTGGCCTATTTTCACGCTGTGCGGCAGCGGGGCATCCTGTTTTCATGCCCTGTGGCATGGCATTGGCCTGTTTTCGTACCCTGAGGCGCGCTGGCGTCCCGTTTTCATGCCCCGTGGCGTGGCGGTGGCCTGTTTTTGCGATATATCGGTGTTCCGTTTTTGTGTCCTGTGGTGTGGCGGTAGCCATTTTCGCGCCCTGAGGTGTGGCGGCATCCCATTTTTGCACTGCATGGTGTGGCGTCCTGTTTTTGCACTCTGCAGCCACAGCGCTAGCACGAGTGGGTGTGTGTGTGCGTACACGTGCGGGCACTGGCCAGCCTGTCCTGCAGCCTGGTTGCCAGCAGCCCATGACCCACTACTGGGCCACGGCCCACAAGTTGGGGACCCCTGCTCTATTCTATACTCTCTGAACCCCAAAGATAGCTACCTCTGTCAACCTTAGTTTCTCTCTTTTGTTTTTCTTCAGTTGCTAAGTGGTGTCCGACTCTTCGTGGCCCCATGGAGCACAGCACACCAGGCCCCCCTGTCCTCCACTGTCTTCCAGAGTTTGCGCACATTCATGTTCCTTGCATAACTGACACTATCTAACCATCTCATCCTCTGTTGTCCCTTTCTCCTTTTGCCTTCCATCTTTCCCAACATCGGGTTCTTTTCCAAGGAGTCTGCCCTTCTCACTGGGTGTCCAAAGTATTGGAGCTTCAGAGTTGATTTCCTTTAGGGTTGGCTGACTGGATCTCCTTGCAGTCCAAGGGACTCTGAAGAATCTTCTCCAGCACCATAGTTTATCTCTGCTTAGGGTTATATCACGCACAGCACTTCGAACTAGACTCTTTTCTTAAAAAATAAATTCATGCTCAAATCTGGGTAGAATGTAGCACACAGTACATGGCGCCCAGTTTTCAAAGATACTCATTTGATTGTACACAGCTTGTGCAAATAATACATCAAAGTCCACATTTTGGACAGAGAGGACCGCTGGTTTGAAAGAGGGGTTAAAGAGGCCATCTATGTCCAAACAACAGAGGGGGGAGGGATACAACATCATCTATGTCCAGTCTACAACACAGTCCTTTCAGCAGTTCCAAAAAGGCTCCACATCCATTTGCACCACTCAGGTGACCCTGAGGACACAGATAAACCTCCAGGTGGCCTCAATGACTCCCTAAAAGAAGGCAAATGACCAGCTGTCTGCAAGGAGTATAAATCCTTCCATTCCCCACCATCCAGTCAGAGCTGAAGAAGCTTCTTGGAGGAGAAGTGAAAGGTCTTCAAAGAAAAAAACAAAATCCAGTTGCCTCGTGAGAAAGCACCTTTGGGTTAGCCTGGTGATTTAACCACTAAACCAAACTGGAATTGATGCTAATCAGTTGGATTATTAAGATACTCATCTACAACTGTTTAATTCCAATCAAAATAAGTTTTCTCCTAGCATAGGAAAAATGATGATGAAGTGTATCCACAGCCTGAATGGTAAATAAATGCACAGTTGGTTGGAGACACCCATCAAATTGTGTCATGAAAACTATGGAGAGAATGTCTCCATACACAGTACTGTAAAACAGGGGTCCTCAATCTGGGCAACTTTAAGACTTCTGGACTTCAACTCCCAGAATTCCTCAGCCAGCTATAAAATATGTATCTGTGTTTCAAGATCTTCAGGGCAGGAAAATATTTAATAGACAAAGTCCTTTAGCACCATCAGGTGGATTTCTTTGGATACTACATCATCTCTGTTTATTTTCATAATTTGGACCTGGTTAGCATCCTAAGAAACAGACAGATCTGTAAGTTAGACTTAACAGCAAGTCAAAAAATAATTTTAAGTCCAGGAAAATTTTATTTGAAATTGCCAAATTTCATTTGCCAGTGATTTTATTGATGATCATTTTTTTTGTGCTCTAACAGTGAAATCCAAAGATAAGACGTCATTTCAATATTTGGAAGATATGATAGGAGTCTCAAGTGTAAAATCTATGGTTATCTTTCCCCAAGTAGTATCTGAATCAGAAAAAAATCAAACACCTCTTCATACAGGTGGTCCTTGACTGACAGCCATTTGTTTAATGGTCATTCAGTTTACAACAGAACTGAAAAATGAGTCTTATAACTATTTCTCACACTTATGACTGTTGCAGATGAATAGAATAGAATAGAATAGAATAGAATAGAATAGAATAGAATAGAATAGAATAGAAGCTGAAAGGGACCTTGGAGGTCTTCTAGTCCAGCCTCCTGCTCAAGCAGGAGAACCTATACCATTTCAGACAAGTGATTGTCTAGTCCAGGGGTCTTCAAATTTGGCCCTTTATGAGTTGTGGACTTCAACTCCCAGAATTCCTCAGCCAGACATGCTGGCTGAGAAATTCTGGGAGTTGAAGTCCACAAGTCATAAAAGGGTCAAGTTTGAAGACCTCTAGTCTAGTCCCTTCTTAAAAATCTCCAGTGATGGAGCACCCACGATTTCTGGAGGCAAGCTGTTCCACTGGCTAATTGTCCTCACTGTCAGGAAGTTTCTCCTTAATTCCAGGTTGCTTCTCTCTTTGATCAGTTTCCAACCATTGTTTCTTGTCCTGCCCTCTGGTGCTTTGGAGAATAATAGTTTGACTCCCTCTTCTTTGTGGCAGCCCCTCAAATACTGGAACACTGCTATCATGTCATGATCACGTGATCAAAATTCAGAGTCTTGGCAACTGGCATGTATTTATGATAGTTGCAATGTCTCAGGATCACATGATCATTTTTTGTGACCTTCTGGCAAGTGAAGTCAATGGGAAAGCTGGATTCATTTAACAACCATGTAACTAACATCTCCCCCCCCCAAGATGGTTCTGCTAATAAATTTCAAGGAAAGCCCAATTAACTGATTGATACAACTTGAAGAGGCCAAAAACCAATTGCTGATTATGAATTGTCCTAATTTTTCCTAATGGTGGCTTGTCTCTCTTGTTGTTAGTTGCAAAGTTGCGAAGTCATGTCCGACCCTTCGCGACCCCATGGACAACGTTCCTCCAGGCCTTCCTGTCCTCTACCATCTTTTGGAGTCCATTTAAGCTCACGCCTACTGCTTCAGTGACTCCATCCAGCCACCTCATTCTCTGTCGTCCCCTTCTTCTATTGCCCTCCATCTTTCCCAGCATTGGGCTCTTCTCCAGTGAGTCTCTCTTAGCAGATTGAATTTGCTGAACCAATTGGCAGTACTTATCTTATTCATAATACTGGGTGCATCTTCGAAGGAGTGGAATTTCACCGTTCTTTCAGGGTGTGCACATGGAGTGTGAACAAGAGTGTCACATAGACCACTTTAGTACCGTGTGCGGCGGCAACCAAAAAAGCTAATATAATTCTTGGTTGTATAAACAAAGGCATAGAATCAAAATTACGGGAAGTATTAGTACCACTTTATAAAGCCTTAGTAAGGCCGCGCCTGGAATATTTCATCCAGTTTTGGTCACCACATTACAAAAAAGATGTTGAGACTTTGGAAAAAGTGCAGTGAAGAGCAACTAAGATGATTAAAGGCCTGGAGACTAAAACAGATGAAGAACGGTTGCAGGAACTGAGTACAACTAATCTAGAGAAAAGAAGGAGTAGGAGTGACATGACTGTAGTGTTTCAATATTTGAGAGGCTGCCACAAAGAAGAAGGGGTCAACCTATTCTCCAAGGCGCCTGAAGGCAGGACGAGAAGCAACAGGGAAACTCATCAAGGAGAGAAGCAACCTGGAATTAAGAAGAAAGTTCTTAACAGTGAAGACAATTAATCAGTGGAACAGCTTGCCTCCAGAAATCGTGGGTGCTCCATCACTGAAGGATTTTAAGAAGAGACTGGACAGATGGTATAGCTTCTCCAGCTTGAGCAGGGGGCTGGACTAGAAGACCTCCAAGGTCCCTTCCAGCTCTATTCTGATTCAGCATGCTCAGACACAATCATGCAAGATGGTTATTAATAGATGCTAACTTTGGTGGTACTTTGGAGCATGTGGGACAATTGCGATTGCAAATGGAGAACAACAATAGCCAGAAGGGTGCCTTTAAGTTTTGCTTCTCGGTCTCCTTCTCAGCATTGTGGGAGTTGAAGTCCAGCCACCTTAAAGTGGCTGAGATTGAGAAACACTGCCGTAGATAAACATGGAGGCTATTTGGTAGTTGAGTGATCAGTTGCCCGGCCATTCAAACTTTCATTCAGTTTTATTTACCTAGTGTCAAATCAGGCACCAAACCAACAAATGATGCACAGTTCAGTTTTATTATCGGACATTTTTATGGGAAATACATCTTGATGACA
>NW_015391183.1:43833-45459 GCF_001527695.2 Protobothrops mucrosquamatus
TAATACCACTTTACAATGCCTTGGTAAGGCCACACTTGGAATACTGCATCCAGTTTTGGTCACCACGATGTAAAAAAGATGTTGAGACTCTAGAAAGAGTACAGAGAAGAGCAACAAAGATGATTAGGGGACTGGAGACTAAAACATATAAGGAACGGTTGCTGGAATTGGGTATGTCTAGTTTAACGAAGAGAAGGACAAGGGGGGACATGATAGCAGTGTTCCAATATCTCAGGGGCTGCCACAAAGAAGAGGGAGTCAAGCTGTTTTCCAAGGCGCCTGAAGGCAGGACAAGAAGCAACGGATGGAAACTAATCAAGGAGAGAAGCAACCTAGAACTAAGGAGAAACTTCCTGACAGTGAGAACAATTAACCAGTGGAACAACCTGCCTCCAGAAGCGGTGAATGCGCCAACACTGGAAGTTTTTAAGAAGAGACTGGACAGCCATTTGTCCAAAATGGTATAGGGTTTCCTGCCTGAGCAGGAGGTTGGACTAGATGACCTCCAAGGTCCCTTCCAACTTTATCATTATTATTATTATTATTATTAGACCTGACCAAAACCTCTGACTCAGATTGGATCCCTCAATTTACAAGCATGAAGATTTTCAGAAATAGACTAGACAGCCATCGGACTGGGAGGGTGTAAGGCGCCTGCCTTGAGCAGGGAATTGGAGTGGGAGACATTCAAGGTCTTTTTCAGCCCTACTGTATGTTCTATGTTCATTCATTGAGTAACTGTTCGAAGTTACAATAGCGCTGAAAAAGGTGACCTAGAACTGGTTCTCCCATTTACAACTGTTGCAAGGTCCCCATGGTCATGTGATCACATTTTGGTCCCATGACTGCAGGGAATGGTCCAATGGTTCTAAGGGTGAGGACTAGCTCAGGGGTAGGCAACCTTGGCTCTTTTATGACTCTGGACTTCAACTCCCAGAATTCCTGAGCCAGCTATGCTGGCTCAGGAATTCTGGGAGTTGAAGTCCACGAGTCATAAAAGAGCCAAGGTTGCCTACCCCTGGACTAGCTGTTACTTTTTGCAATCCCATTGTAACTTTGAATGGCTGCTAAATGAATGGTTGTAAGGTGTGGTGGGATTCAAATATGTGAACAACCAGTTCTCTGTATGGATGCTGCTTCTGGAAGTCCATTCTGGGCCTGGGCAACAAAAAAATTAGCTACCAGATGGCTTTACACCAGTGAGATTAGCAAAAATGTTTAAAAATATGTCAAACAAGTGTTGGCAATGTGAACAAAAATCAGGTACTGTACTTATTATCATATCTGGTGGATGTGCTCTAAAGCTAAATGATTTTGGTCAAAAATACATATACGGTTGGAGAAAATGACTAAAAAAACATATAGATTTTAAGCCAGAACTCTTTCTGTTAGGCATAATAGGAGGACACTATGAGAAAGATTGTATGTACTTAATTTTACATGTATTAACTGCAGTAAGAATTATATTTGCCCAATATTGGAAAAATGAAAATTTACCAATGGAAAAACTAATTAAGATAATTTTAGATTGTGCAGAAATGGACGGATTGACATTAAAGATAAAAGAGAAAGAATACTCAGTGTACTTTAGAACATGGGACAATTTTTATCAATGGCTAGAAAAAC
>NW_015391184.1:0-2256 GCF_001527695.2 Protobothrops mucrosquamatus
CTGGGAGACAGGAGAGCGTTCCTCAGGCTGGGCAGCAGCACCCCAGAGCTTGCCGGGCTGCAGCACCCGGGTGCCTGGCTGTCAAGCCCCCAGTGACTCCTCCTCAGACCTGAACCCACAACCCTCATGCATAGCACCACACAATTGGATGGGTTCATCATCATGCTAACCCAAGCTAACCAATCTGCTTGGTTTTGTCGTAGCAGATTCTTTTGTACAAAATTGGGCGACTAGCTTACTGACTGCATGATGGCTTGTTCAACCAAATTGGCTTACTGTAGTTTGAGAGACTAGCCACGGAACTGAAACACATGGCTTTTCATAGAGTGCCATGCTCTTGATCAATAAACCATGGTTTATAGGATCCTGTTATGCACATGGACAAACTCAAATGCTGGTTAAAATGAATCGTGGCTTAATGGAATGTATGAAGATCTATTGTTAACCTGGGGCACAAATCTCAGTGCGGCACCTTTGACTATTTCACTGGTTCCTTTGAATAAAGGCTGAGCTCACTGGTCATAATATTTTCCACCCAAAAGTATTCTCTCGGCTGGAAGGCCTCAAGCTATGGGCAGCCCCTGTCAGTAAGAAAGACGTGCCCAGCTGGGCAGCAGAGGGCATGGCTCCTGGAGAAGGGGCTGCCCTGCACAGCTCCTTTCATGCTGCCTACACTGAGCCCCCTCTCCACAGCCAACACCTCCTCACTTACCAATGACTAAGGTGGAGGCCCCCGTGTTGGTGAACGTCGGTGCAAGCGAAGATGTGTCTCCAGGGCCAATGGCCATGACCCCCGGGAGGGAGGTCATGATGAGGTTCTGCGTTTGATGGCTCAGAGCGTGTGGGTTGGGGTCCAGGCTGTGCAGCGCTGTTAGGGTACTGACGGGGGGGAGCGAGCCCCCTGAAACAGAGATCTGTGGGACAGGAAGGAAGCCAGAAGGTCTCAGGGCCCTTTGGAGCCCAGCAGGTGTCTGGGGACCACGGTAGTGCCCGGAGAGCTTTAAGTCAATGGTCTCTGCCATCCTTTGCTTGATCTGGCTGGTCTTGACCCCGGCTGGTCCTTCTCCTCTCATGCTAGAGTCAACACCCAGCTTGGACATAAATGTGCTGGGTGATCAGAGCATAGAGGTAACATTCCTTTAATAATCTGCCGTTTGTAAATGGCACATCCCAGGAGGGGAACCCTCAAGATGCGCCCACAAAGGATGGCAGAAACTGCAAGGGGTTTTCTCCTTGGCTTAGGACCCTCCCCTTGGCTTCTTGGCTGTCAAGCTAAGCCCAGGAATGATGTGGGAAAAGAATAACAGAATAACTGAAGGGAGGTCTTCTAGTCCAACCCCCTGCTCAAGCAGGAGATCCGATAGATAGATAGATAGATAGATAGATAGATAGATAGATAGATAGATAGATAGATAGATAGATAGATAGATAGATGGATGGATGGATGGATGGATGGATGGATGGATGGATGGATGGATGGATGGATGGATGGATGGATGGAGATAGGTAGGTAGATAGATAGATGGATGGATGGATGGATGGATGGAGATAGGTAGGTAGATAGATAGATAGATAGATAGATAGATAGATAGATAGATAGATAGATAGATGATAGATAGATAGATAGATAGATAGATAGATAGATAGATAGATTGATAGATGGAGATAGGTAGGTAGGTAGGTAGGTAGGTAGGTAGGTAGGTAGGTAGATAGATAGATAGATAGATAGATAGAGATAGATAGATAGATAGATAGATAGATAGATAGATAGAGATAGGTAGGTAGGTAGGTAGGTAGGTAGATAGATAGATAGATAGATAGATAGATAGATAGATGGAGGTAGGTAGGTAGGTAGGTAGATAGATAGATGGATGGATGGATGGATGGATGGATGGATGGATGGATGGATGGATGGATGGAGATAGGTAGGTAGATAGATAGATGGATGGATGGATGGATGGAGATAGGTAGGTAGATAGATAGATAGATAGATAGATAGATGATAGATAGATAGATAGATAGATAGATAGATAGATAGATAGATGATAGATAGATAGATAGATAGATAGATAGATAGATGGAGATAGGTAGGTAGGTAGGTAGGTAGGTAGGTAGATAGATAGATAGATAGATAGATAGATAGATAGATAGATAGATAGATAGATAGATAGATAGATAGAGATAGGTAGGTAGGTAGATAGATAGATAGATAGATAGATAGATAGATAGATAGATAGATAGATAGATAGATGGAGG
>NW_015391184.1:4038-6173 GCF_001527695.2 Protobothrops mucrosquamatus
GGGGGGCAGCCTCTCTCCCGCTGGCCGGCTCTGAGAATCCAGCCAGAGGGTCTCCCTTCTGGCCCCAGCAGGGTCTCGGGCACCTTTCACTCACCAGCTTGGTGTCTGGTCCTGAGCTGGAGCAGAGGCTGGGGGAGCTGGCTTGGTGCAGGATGGCCTGGGTGGTGGCGATGGAATTGTGCTGGCTGTTGTTGGAGGAACTGGCCTCGCTGACTGGCTGCTGGCCGTACCTCATGCCCGCGTCCGAGAAGGAGAGACCTTGTTGCTGCTGCTGCTGCTGCTGGAGAGGAGAAGGTTCTGAAACGACAACCGCAACATCGAACGGATGCCTTGGTGAGCATGGCCAGGGACAAAACCCCTGTGCCCCAGAAGGCAAACTGGGGAGGGGGTTTCCTGCCACATGCTTTTGCCCCCAGGATAGCTCTTTGGCATGCTGGCTGACCTGTGTCTTCTTGCTCAGCCAGGGGCAAACGGTATTTGGAAACTAATCACTGGCGTGCTCAATATGTTTTATTTTTTATATGGGAAGTATGCCAGTCCCCTTAGGGCAGCGGGCCACAACTTTTCTGGCTCCACGGACTGGCCGCGATGGCGGCGGGGGGAGGGGATGGTTTCACGTGCGTAACCTAATCCCGTGCCTGCACAAATTGAGCTTTGCTCTCTTGCCCACTGCCTGCGGACCGGTAGCAGGCCACAGACTTCCAGTGTTGGAGAATTCACAACTTCTGGAGGCAGGTTGTTCCACTGATTAATTGTATTAACTGTCAGGAAGTTTCTCCTTAGTTCTAGGTTGATTCTCTCCTTGATTAAGTTTCCATCCATTGCTTCTTGTCCTGCGTTCAGGGGCTTTGGAGAACAGGTGGACCCCCCTTCCTCTTTGGGGCAGCCCCTCAAATACTGGAATGCTGCTATCATGTCACCCCCTAGTCCAGTGATGGCGAACCTTTTAGAGACCGAGTGCCCAAACTGCAACCCAAAACCCACTTATGCATCGTCGGGTGCCAGGTGGGTGTGGCCCATTGGCTGGGTGTGGCCCACTGGCTGGGTGTGACCCATTGGGTGGGCGTGGCTGCTGTGGTAACGGCAGACTGGGTGGGACTAAAAAGTTCAATCAATCAATTCCAACTTTGCAAGATCTTTTTTTTTCCCGTGAGAAGTTGAAATTGACTGATTGATTGAACCTTTTTTTTGTGTGTACACAGTGGCGGAGGCCTAAAGTGAAAAGGTTTTATAAAACCCAGCTGAAGGCCTAGGACTGGGGCGATGGCACCCGTGCCCACAGAGAGGGCTCTGAGTGCCACCTCTGGCACCCGTGCCATAGGTTCGCCACCACTGCTCTAGTCTTTCTTTTTATTAAATTAGACTTAACCAATTCCAGCAACCGTTCTTCCTATGTTCTTCATATGTGCTGGACCCTGAACGTCTCCCTCTGCCCTGCCCCCCCCCCAACCTGGCACTCACCGTGGACTTTGCCTGGGGACAGAGGAGTTGCTGGCTGGAGAGAGGAGGAGCCATGAGAGCCCAAGGTGGGCACGGAGCTGGGCTGGGAGCCATTGTAGCTGTCCATGGCAAGCTTGTGCCTGAAGGCTTCCTCTTTACGGCGGTTGGCGAACCAGTTGTAAACCCTCACCTCAGTCACCAGGTTGGAGCCCAGCCCCTGGGCCTGGGACGGAGAGACGCCGCGCTGAAGGCACTCTGCCCTGCCAAGGAAGGGCACGGTTGGTCAGGTCTGGGGCAACCACGGGGCCTCCCCAACCGGACATGTTCCCAATATGGCCCAACACAATTCCTGGATCAGCAAGCGACTGGGAATTTTCTCAACCTTCTCAACCTTGGCCACTTAAAGATTGGGGTTGTGGAAGTGTGAGAATTGAAATCCACACATCTTCAAGTAGCCACGGTTGAGAAATAATGGTGAAGTTTAGGAAAGCTAAAGTGACCTCCAAGAATCTGCGGTGGTTGTCTCTAGAGAAAGATAGCTGATAACGTGGTTGGTATCTCATGCAACCTTGGTGTGCTCAAGGCAGAAGGATCACAGTTCACAGCACGCGAAGCACACCCCAGGCTATAACAATTGGCTTCCTTCCACAGAGGTTCCTCACTTGTGCTAAACCGTAAATTACGAGTAATCAGCC
>NW_015391184.1:6407-36842 GCF_001527695.2 Protobothrops mucrosquamatus
TGACCTCCAAGAATCTGCGGTGGTTGTCTCTAGAGAAAGATAGCTGATAACGTGGTTGGTATCTCATGCAACCTTGGTGTGCTCAAGGCAGAAGGATCACAGTTCACAGCACGCGAAGCACACCCCAGGCTATAACAATTGGCTTCCTTCCACAGAGGTTCCTCACTTGTGCTAAACCGTAAATTACGAGTAATCAGCCGCAATTGCTGGATTTACATAGCCCATTAAACCAAACCCAGCAGACTGTTTTATGGCTCAGCCGATAAGTGAACCAGGTTCAAAAGATATGGTGCACCACTTTGGCAAACTATTCAAACCAGTCCTCAAAAAGAATATACACCATGCTGACCACCATCCCAAAAGATGGTTTATTCAGCCCAACATGCAATTGCAGGTAAGTATTGAGCACCAGAACAGGTGCTGATGAACCTCAAAATGCTCAGGTAGGAGCCCAGCATATTTCGCAAGATTCGGGTCTTCAGAACAGACAAATTGTCATTGAAATGCTTCTCCAGATTAGGAAGAGAGCCAGTTTGATCTAGCGGTTAAGACACCAGGCTAGAAAGTAGGAAACCATGAATTCAAATCTTGCCTTAGCCATGAAAGCTGACTGGGTGACTTTGAGCCATTCACCAGGCGACTGGGAGTTCTAGTCCTGCCTGAGGAATAAAGGCCAGCTGGGTGACTTTGGGCCAGTCCCTCTCAGTCCAATCCACTTCACGGGGTTATCATGAGGAAAATTGGAAGAGGAAGGTGTTCATCACCTTGAGTTATTTGTAAAAATAATAAAAACAGGATATTAAAAAAAGCAAATAAAAACAAATAAATTTGAAGGGTTTTGCCACGAATAGCCCAGGGAAGCTCTCGTGTATTTATTCTGCACTGTGCTAATTGTAATCTAACTAACTATGATTGTGCTGAATCTCTCAGTGTCCTCCTTTTCGTTTTTTGCCTCAAGCTCAGGTTTGGTTGGTTGTTTAAATTTGGAATTTGGAACAAAAGAGAGACGGGAGGGCGAAGGAGCGTTCGTTCCCTTTTCGTGGGGCAGATAGTCTTGCTTGACGGAGGGAAATTAATGACATTTCAACCCTCTCTCCCAGCTGTATCTAGACTGCTGGACTTGGCCTACGGAGGAGGAATTCACTTGCTGACCACAAAGAGAAGGACTCCATCTTGTGGGGCTGGATCAAGAGGCCATTGGCTGGCAGGGCCTTTCCAGTGGTGGCCTACGGGAGGCTCCCAAGAGGGATCCAAAGGTCTTCTCCCGGGACAGGCGGCCGCAGGACAGGCGCGAGGCCGTGTCCGTCTCCCCAGTACCTGTTGCATTCCTCCACCAGCGCCTCCCTCTCCTCCTTGCTCGGATTCTTCTGCCTCTCGTAGGCTTGGAAGAGGATCTGCTGTGACGCCGGGCCCCACTTGAAGCGGTTCCTCCTGCCCTTCTTGGCCGGGAGCTCCTCTCCCATCGGGTCCTCCCCCATGAGACTCTGCCCAGCGTGGGTGAATTCTGGAAAGGCAAAAAAGAGGGTTGGGCTCCTCAGAGACCCTGGGAGGGGATCCATGGGGGAGGACTGGAACACAAAGGGTGGCTGAGAGAGAAGACAGCCGAAGCGGCTCCTTTGTCGGTTTTCTTGAGCCGGAGAGCTGAGATCTTATTTTCCAGTTGCTTCTATTCTCAGCCTCCTTCCCCCCCCCCCATCTGTTCCCTCCAAGACCAAAGGCTATTGCTGGCTGGGACTAATTCATTCATTCATTCATTATTTATTTATTTATTAAGCACATTTCTATAGCCGCCCAGCTCAACAGAGAGGCTCCAGGCAGTGCACGATTAATTATTCACTATTAAAAATTCACAATTTCACCCCACCCCAACAATAAATTGGGAATAATGGGAGCTGATGGAGCCCTGATTTAGATCCCACCTCTAAAATCCATCATCTTGCGGTGTATGAGCGATGCTAGGCAATTTTACGCACATGGCGGTGAGAACGTAATTAAATGCTTATGGAGACCCCGTATTAGCTCTTTTTTAAAAAAATAATTACATGTATAAGTACAATTTAATTCAATCAAATTAAACCTAAGTGTGGTGAGTTTGCTGCCTATTCCTCTGTCTTGACCCCATCATCTTTTTTTTTGGGGGGGGGGTACAGACTTCCGGAGTGACATTTGCAGATTCCCCCCCCCCAAAGTTTGCAAGGATCAGGATTTCAGACCCAGAGGATGGCATGTTACTGCATTTCCACAAGAATCATTTTCTGCCCATCTTGCAATCCAGGAGGGGGCAATAATAATACACTCCCCACCCATTAGCAGATGTGGCTAACGTCTGGCCATTTCCTGCTGAAATGAGAAGCTAAGACAAAAGAGCCCTTGAGCCTCAGAACTGGCTCGGAGCATCTCATGACCCTGAAGCAGGAGCCTCCCCAGGCCCACCCAGCCTTCCGCCTCAACCCTCTGCCCACAGCAGCCCTCAGCCCCAGAAGGAGGAAGGCCTGCCCAGATGGGGTCTGCCTAGGGCACCGTCTCCCACCTCTGAGCTAGGAAACTTTGCTCAGAGGAGGAATGCCCCCAACCTGGGCATCTTGGAGCAGAGATACCTCCCAGCGTCCCAGCCGGCCCCTGGTCTACACGGAGGGGTCTTTGGGAAGAGACCTGCTGCCGGTTGCTGTACTTACGCTGGGCCACCTCTCGCTGCTTGCGAACGTACCAGGTGTACAGGGCGGCTCTCTTCTGGGTCTTCATGGGGGTGCCCTTGTTGAGGTGCTGGGAGAGGTGGGACTGGTTCAAGCCCGTGGTGTCCACCACCTCCCGTTGAGGGATGTTGTGCTGCTGGAGGTAGGACTTCACCATCTTTGCCACCCTCCAGGGATCCTCCCTGGAAGAGACCGAAAGCGGCTGCCTCAGAGAGGGGTCCTTGTCCCCCTCTGAATCTTGAGATACAATTTAAGACAATGTACACGGCCACCCAACTCACTCTTGGTGACTCTGAGCAGCTTACAAGGATAAACAATCCAGAATTGTTGGATTCACGTAATGTGTTGCCGCCAAATGAGTAAATCTTAGAGATAACATTAGGTTCTCTAATTCCTGGAATGTGTGAAGACACCAGCTGCATGCTCACAAGTCTGTTTTAGCCCCGTGATGTCAAATTAGACCAGACTAGGAAGCCAGCATCAAGCAGGCTAAGACTACTTTTATTCTGACGTCACAGTAACAGAATCCTGCAAGTCTGAAGCCCCTTCTTTCATTCAATCCTCCCTCCCATTATCTTCAAGAGACCCAAGGAGGGTCTTGTCTGAGACCTTTTGCAGGTTTCAGTTCCGGCCCAGGCTCAGATTTCCTCTCTCTGACCATTGTCTTGTTGACAACTCTTCCTCCTGTTCCTCAAGGTCAGGAGTCTCCAAGCTTGGCAACCTTAAGACTTGTGGACTTCAACTGGCCGTGCTGGCTCAGGAGTTCTGGGGGCTGAAGTCCACAGGGCGTCGAGTTGCTCTGGTTGCCCACCCATAGCTAGCAGTCAAGGACGCAGCTAGACACCGGGAGAGGGTGCGTCCCAGTCCTGCCTTAGCCAGTTGGGTGACTCTGTGCCAGACCCTCTCTCTTAGCCCAAGACATCAGGCTCAGATGACAAGCCAGTCACTCCTCTTCCTTACTCAACCAATGGATCAATACTTGATTGGTCAAGCAAACAAACAAACAAAAGGCAGACCCTGCCCTTGTGGGAAAAACACTAAGGAGGGGAAAAAAAACCAAGCTTAGAGAAATCCCAGGCAGGATCCCATGGACAGAATTTCTCAGATAAAGGGAGAGCAAGAGAACCTCTCAAAACGAAGATGCCGACCAATGAGGGAGAAACCGGCAGGCAGCTCAGGAACCCACCCAAGAGGCGGAAGGAGCTTTGGGCCAAAGGGAGAAGGAGACGGGTGTAAATCCCAAGGAAGCCTGTCAGGCAGCAGCTAATGCAGGAAGTCGGGGCCTCTGAAGGGCCAAAGGAGCAGAGCTCACAAGGGAAGCCCAAAGCAATAAAAGTGCTGGTGGTAAAACCAGGAGGGAGGGGTGGGCGGCTGCTAAGAGGGGAAGGCAGGATGGGGAGAGGGCACAATTCCTAGGTAGCTTCCGGCTTCTCCTCTGGGGGGGGAGGGGAATTGCATTCAAAGGGCTCAAAGTAGGATGGTGGACAAAAGGAGGGAGTGGTAAAGAAAAGGCAGTAAAGGGATGTTGTGGTGTCCCGACTGCTGCAAATGGGCTCAGGGCTCCAAAATCAGATCATTCAAGAGGCATAAAAGGACCCATGGGGGCTGTCTTGGAGGACCTTTTGGTGGCATCTGAGGAAGCATGGAAGACTGGAGCATCAGAGGTTCAGAGAAGGAAAAAACTGTCCCACTTTCGAAAAGGGGGGGGGAGAACAGAGCAAAGCACCATCCAGCTCAACGTGATTCCTGGCCAAAACTCTGGATCCGATGACTAAGCAGTAGGTTTGAGCCACGAGTAAAGCAGGGAGGGGCAGGGATCCTTTCTAGGTTTTCTACTACTCAATATATTTATAAGTGACTTGGAGGAAAGATTAGAAAATATAGTTGTTGCATTTGCAAACAACACAACAAAGCTGTGGGAAAAAATCAAGTGTTTGGATCAGTCCCAAAGCACCTTTGGGACAACCATGACCTGGATGAATCTCCCTAGACATTGAGCAATGTTTAGATCAGTGTTTCTCAACCTCAGCGACTTTAAAATGGGTGGACTTCAACTCCCAGAATTCCCCAGCCAGCAGAGATGAAGTCCATCCATCTTAGAGTTGGTAAGGTTGAGAAAGACTGGTTTAGATGACAATATGAAGATTCAAGAGGATTTTGAGGGGTACAAAGGCACTCATCTCCTCAGTAGCAATTAAAAGCCCCTGACAGGCTTCACATATGGGGAATTTACAGTCTCTTTGGATTGTGTTGTTTATTCTGGCACAGAGTGTACAACGGATCATGAACATGGCAGAATTTGAGAAATAGTGAAATTGACCTCTGATCAGGGATAAGACAACCAGAACTTTTGTAAAAGGCTGGATATCTCTGATGGCCTTTTTGTTGAAAATGGAAAAAATGAATTGGTATTTTATAGTGTTGCTGTTTAAAAAGGGTTGAATATGGGAGGAAGAGAGCCATGTTGTAACTTTAAAGAGAGAAGAGATGTGATCAATTTGTGTGTAAAGAATATGGGAAGTCTTTTTCCTTTCCTTTTCTTCACTATATTTTCTACTTATTCTTTTATCTTTTACATCTTTTTTTCTTAATTTTACACTATATAATTTCAGATTTATGTGAACATATACATCAGGGGTAGTCAACCTTGGCTCTTTTATGACTCGTAGACTTCAATTCCCAGAATTCCTGAGCCAGCTTAGCTGGCTCAGGAATTCTGGGAGTTGAAGTCCACGAGTCATAAAAGAGCCAAGGTTGACTACCCCTGATATACATATACATGTACATATGAGAAATAAAGAGATAAATGAATTTAAGGTGGCCACAGTGGCTTATTTTACTCTGGGAAAAATGCCCAATATTCCACTGTGCAATTGAAGAAAATTGGAAATAGGGTTGAGTGAAGGAAAGGGAACACATAAAATTGGGCCATCTGTCCCCAGAATGATCTCAGTTCCTTTGGTAGAACCAGAAATGTGGGGTTCTTGGGGGTAACCATTTCCTGGAGCAACCAATGTCTTGAAGGGAGGCCGAAAGGAGCACTCAGACCATGCCCTGTCAGGGCCTTCCGATGTGGGGCAGAGTTGGGGAGCCAAGGTGGTCCTTAGAAAAGTATGAGGAAACCTAGACATTCAGAAGGTCACCCTAATCCCCTCCCCACCGGGGCAGGAGGAGCAGGCTTTGGCGGCCTCTCCCTGCAGAAGGGCTTGTGAGGGACAGCTAAGGACGGGTCCCTGGACCCCCTCCTGCCCATGGGCTTCGGTTCCTGACCTCCAGCCTTTGGCCATCCTGCTTTTCCCCATGTGAGGATCACCCCTGGGGTTCAAGTTCCTCTCTTGCCCAGTCCTGAGGTTATTCCTGAAGGGCTTCCTCACCTCCCTTTTGTTACCTGAACAATAAGTAACCCAGGTAGTTAGTTATCAACTCAAAGGGAACAAGAGCCTGGTTGATAATTTATAGCAGCATCTCAAATTTAAATGGAAAGTAAATATCAAGTTGTTAGCATTAAGAGAAAGCCCGATCCTCAGAACAGGGAATTCAACTTTCGGGGTGGGGGGACGACTCCATGTTCCTCCCATCAACACCGTTCCTGCTGAAATCTCCTTCCCTCTTTGCCATTCTCCTCCACGTCCAGATGACCCCCGTCCTCCAGCCCTGCGTGCCTCCCCCAGTGCTGAGCCAAGCCAGTGCTTGGGCGGCCCTGGTCTAGCCTAGGTCAGCCAGGACCTTGGATTCTTGGGAAGCCTCCCTGAGGCTCCTTGCAGAGGACCGAGCGGGGGCCCGGATCGCCACGCGTGCCAAGGATGCTACCATCCCTGCCGTCCTTTGACCCTGGACCGCACTTCTCTCTTGCCTTTGTGGGGCCGGACAGGAAAAAAAGGTAAGACTGGTGCGCAGTGATGCGTTTTATTCTTCTGGATGGATTTGGCCCTTCCTGGCTTAGGCTGGATTCTGCGCTGTCTGAGGCAGCACCGAGAGATGTTGCAATTTTCAGACGTAGGCCCAAATGTCTGCGAAGAAAAGGCGAGGGTCCCGACTTTCCTTCCACAGAACGTGCGTCTAGTGGCCTAGATGGGTTTTCTTAGTTTTGGAATGGAATTCCACTTCCCGCCCACCCTTCCAATGTCTTCTCCTGCTTGGAATTTTCTTTCAGGAAGTAGCAGCCTCCACAGTGAAGGGTTTGACGCTCAACCCAGGCTCTTGCCCTCTGCCTATCAGTCAAAGATTTGTGGGCAGCTACAGCAGCCCCTGGGATCAAGGATAGGGCCCTTTTGAAGCCCTAGGAACCCTCTTCTCCTCCTCCCCAGTTTAGTGATTCTCTCTCTCTCTCTCTCTCTCTCTCTCTCTCTCTCTCTCTCTCTCTCTCTCTCTCTCTCTCTCGGCTGGAAGAGTTTCTGTTCAGCTGGGCAAGGGCCACCTCACCTTCTGCGCCTTTGCAGTCACCAGTATTTTTCCTAAGGCCAAAGTCCAAAGTGCTTCCACCATTATCAAGAGTCCATGTTTACTCTCTCCTCCCTTACAAGATAAAGAGCACAATGTGTTCCCAGAAGGACAGTAAAAAGGCCTGGATGTAGTCCAAAAATGGCCCTGGAACAAGACAGGGCAGATCAGAGGCAAAAGGGTGGCCAGACTTTTGGGGTGCAGCTTCCGTTGACTGCAGTGGCGTCTTTCCTGCTCCTCCTCCATCCCTCTCCAGGCCTGTTATTTCAAGGTCTCTCACCCCCCCACTCCCAAAGTGGCTGTAACCACCCTCCTAGCCAAAGAAGGTCAACAGAATTAAGATTTGGTTCCTGGGTAGAAAAGCACCAGGGAATGTAGACTTCCATTTTCCAGAGAACTGGAAAAATCTTCCTGTAAGAAGAAGTCATTTGCGGTCCTGAAAAGATAGTAGGATTGGTTTATGAAGCCACCTTGAGATGGTCAGGGAAGAGGAGAGGAGCAAGGGAAACTTTTTCTTTCAGTTCTTTTACACCAGGGGTAGTCAACCTTGGCTCTTTTATGACTCGTGGACTTCAATTCCCAGAATTCCTGAGCCAGCTAAGCTGGGTCAGGAATTCTGGGAGTTGAAGTCCACGAGACATAAAAGAGCCAAGGTTGACTACCCCTGTTTTACACAGAAACTCCCTTGGCTGAGAACAGGCACCAAGAAAGAGTACTATTACTAGAGCCAGCTGCACAAATGTGTAAATTAATGAAAATCAGTGCAATCAGCTGCTCTAAAACAGGGGTGTCCAACCTTGGCAACTTGTAGACTTGTGGATTTCAACTTCCCAGCATGCTGACTGGGGAATTCTGGGAGTTGAAGTCCACACGTCTTCAAGTTGCCAAGGTTGGACACCGCTGCTCTCAAGAATTTTGAAAAGGGGCTCTTAAATGCACACTAACAAGCCCATTTTTAACTCATCAGAGCAGATTAGATTTGCACCAGATTCCCGGCCTGCCACACTTCCAGTCACCTGACAAGAGAGTGGAAAAGGTCAAATTCATCCTTGCAGGACTGAATTTATTTTATTCTATGATTTTCTAAACATCCAAATGAGTATCTAATCAATGGGGGGGGGGTCCTAACCCTAACCAAGGACTTAAGAGCCACCGGTGTATTGCCATAAAATGTATGCTACTCTAAATAGAATAGTGTTTTGCAAAATTAGGGCTATCAAGTCTATTAATGCTTTGGGTGTTGCGCCAGGGCCCTGTTGTTCTTGCTATTATTTCTAGGAGAGGTGGATGCAAAATATTGGTTAGGGCACGAGCCAAATGCAAAATGGTGGCTTGGGGTCAAAATGGCTGGATTTGGCGGTATACAGAGTAGTCAAAGTAGCAAAAATGATGGCTTGGATAGCATGATAGAAACTGTTTTTGGTCTGTTGCATATAAAGACCAGCAGAGATTCAGTGACTCCATTACGGCTGCCATCTTGATTTTTCTGACTGTACCCTGTGGACCCACCTTGTGGGTTACAGAACAGGCAGTTAACCAGTGGAGTCTTGGAGTTGATTCATATTGTGGGTTCCTTTGATCTTGCCCTGGAAGCTACATTCACATAGTTAAAGGGTCTGCAAAAGAGACGGCTGATGGGAGATGTGATAGCAGTCTTCGAATTTGTGTTATTCTCTGTTGCCCACAAGTCTGAAACTTCGGAAAAATAGATTCAGGTTAAATGTGAAAAGCTATTTTCTAATAGTGGGCTTCTCTCTTGATGGAGCATTGAAGAAGTCTTCTCTTCATTGGAGGTTTTCAAGGGGTTGGATTAAATCAGGGGTTTTCAACCTTGGCAACTTTTGAGACTTGTAGATTTCAGCTCCCAGAATTCCTCAGCCAGCCATGCTGGCTGGGGATTACTGAGAATTGAAGTCCACATGTCTTAAAGTTGCCAAGCTTGGAGAACCCTGGACTAAACGACCACTAACCTCCCTTGTAGCTCTAGGATCCTTCGAAAACAGATTCTTCTGAATTTCAGCAGCCCAACCTCAGGGGCTCTGGGGTGGAAGAACTTAGCTGAAGAGCTCACATGTGATGCTCAGGCCACTAGCTGTCTATCCCTCATTTAACATGAGGAGTCATCCAGGTAATTGTGGCTCTTTAAGCAAGCCTGGATGTAGCAAAGCATGGTTTAGTATTAGATGTGACTTCATTTACAGTTTCATGTTCTTGGCTAATTCCTCCCAATCCTCTACCCAAGACTAAAACGCAGGCGATGAATCGTGATTTGGATTCTGGGAAAACTATAACAGATATCCCAGAAAGGAATGTATGTGAAGGAAAAAGTGGTTTTTTTCCTGTAACTAAGTGGCCAGATGGTTTATGATAAGGAAATGCCCTCCCTAGGGAGAATCCCAAGAGTAGAAGAACCACAGGCTGGCTTGAAGAGGTTGTAGGAAAAGAGCCCCCTTAGCTTCTGATAGCCCCATATGACGCCTTTTAAGGCTCATCGGTTTCACAAAGAGGCATAGTGTGCCTCCTAACAAAACAGGGGTTCTCAAACATGGCATAGCTGGCTGGGGAATTCTGGGAGTTAAAGTCCATATACTTAAGGTTGCCAAGGTTGAGAAACGATTTAAAAGGTGTTTCCAGACACTTTCTGGCCTATATTCTAGGTGGCCCATCCAGAACTTCTGGAGTGTCATAATTCTGGAGGTTTTTCTGAAAAGGAGGGAGAGAGACGGTTGCTATGGCCCTGGAGGAGGTTATGGAGAACCTCTGCAGAGAACAAAAGCAGTTGGAGATGATGGGCTCCGACAGGTTTCCCTTGGTCCCACCTTTGAAGGGAGGTCCCTGAGGTTGGCTGCTGCACTCTGTGTCCCAACTTATCATGGATCTGACTTGATTATGGGGAAACCCGATGAAGTCAATCACTATGGTTTTCTAATAAATCCACAGAGCCATCTTGTATGGCTTCAGGATAACCCAGCTAAAGCCTAGATGAGTTAATTCTGTAAATGTATGTGAGATGTTCTGAATTCTGGAATAATGCCAGATCAGAGGGCCAATATTGTAGTTGGGGCATATTTCTGGAATGTTCTCCTTAGAGATTGGGCACCCAGTTCAGGATTGTCTGTCTGTCTGTCTGTCTGTCTGTCTGTCTGTCTGTCTGTCTATCTGTCTATCTATCTATCTATCTATCTATCTATCTATCTATGTCTATTATCTACCTCTATCTGTCTATCTGCCTATCTGCCTATCTGCCTATCTGCCTATCTGTCTGTCTGTCTGTCTGTCTGTCTGTCTATCTATCTATCTATCTATCTATCTATCTATCTATCTATCTATCTATCTATCTATCTATCTATCTATCTATCTATCTATGTCTATTATCTACCTCTATCTATCTATCTGTCTGTCTGTCTGTCTGTCTGTCTGTCTGTCTGTCTATCTATCTATCTATCTATCTATCTTACCTCTATCCTCAATATCTACTGTATATCTGTCTGTCTGTCTGTCTGTCTATCTATTCTATCATATGGCATAGAGTATACAGATAATAGTAGTAAAAATATATAAAAGAAGCACATAATATTATGGTACACGAATGAAGGAAATATGTACATAAGTACTTAAGTTCTTTTGACTTATGACCACAATGGAACCCAAAATTTTTGTTGCTAAGTGAGACAGTTGTTAAGTGAGTTTTGCCCCATTTTACAACCTTTCTTGCCAGAGTTGTTAAGTGAATCACTGCAGGGATTAAGTAAGCAATACGGTTGTTAAGTGAACCTGCCTTTGCTTGTTGCAAAAGGTGATCACATGACCCCAGACAATGCATGAATCAGTTGCCAAGCATCCGAATTCCGATCACAATGGTCGTAAGTGTGAAAAATGATCATCAGTCACTTTTTTCAGTGCCGTTGTAACTTTGAAAGTGGTTGTAAGTCAAGGACTTTCTGTAATCAATGTTGTACGATATGAGGAATTCAAAAGTTAGTTATAGGTTATGTTTTAAAATAGGTTGGCTCATGAGAATAGAATAAGTATTCTGTATATTAACATCTAGCCTAGCGCTGACCCCAGCCAGAGACCCCCGCTCCCTTTCCTCTCCCCTTCTGCTCTGTAGGTTTCCCAGGACCCTTTGCAGGACAGGTGTTCCCTGGCTTCTGCTCCTTCCTCTAAGAAGAGACACCTGATAAATCATCAGAAGTTAATGATCAAAAGGCTTATCTGAGCCTTTTCGTTTATAAATGTATAAGACAAAGGAGAAATAATAAAGCCACTGGATAATTAGTAACCAGTCCAGTCCTGAAACATTGGAAACCAAGCTGACCCTAGATCTCCACGCAGAGTCAGGGCGAGTTGGGGGACGAGAAGAAGGGGTCATCTGAAGGGCAGGTAGCATGGAAGCCGAACCCCAGGAGGGGAATTAGCGAAGGGAGATGAGTGGGGAAGGTCTCCCTAGCTGCAACAGAGGAAGAGGAGGAAAAGGAAGAAGTCCAGAAGCCTGTCTGCTTCGCCCCACAGGTAAGGATCCCTCTAGGGCATGCTTGTCTTTTACTAGGGAGGGCAGCTCCCTCAGTCTCTAGGGCAGAAGAGCTTCTAGACCCCCGCAATCTCTCTGTTGCCTTCCTCCTGAAAGAGGGGCGTCTGCATTTGCGCTCATGTGGAAAGAGATGGCTGTTCCCAACAGACCTGGATGGGCTCATGGGGGCTTCACATTTTCCAGTGGAGCCTTTCATGAATGGCATAAGCGTGAGACTCCTCACTTTTTGTCCAGACAGACCTACGGCCCACCCTTTAGCCAACGTCTGGAGCCCTTTTTAGAAAAGAATAAAAAAATCAGCATAAAACAGAGTCAGAAAACAGCCCCTGCATTAAGATCCAGGAGAATGAAAGCAACCTAACTGAGGAAGAGGCATCGATGGTGGTGGTGGTGGGTGTCTTCCATCCTGTATAAAAACTGTCAGGAGTCGTGACTGTGGGGGAGCAGTCACAGTGCTAATGTCAGGCAGCAAAATGTGTTCCCCAAAACGCATTGCCTAAGGCTAGGGGGGGGGGGTCTTCATACACAGACTTGAATTCATCGTATAGAATTATTCCCCCTCCGACAATTCAACTACCCGTTTTTAAGCTGGTTAGGAGCAGAATAACACCATTTGGAAGTTGTGTGTTTGTGCAACTCGCTTCATCTTGTGCCAGGGGTTGCAGTTAGTACTTCATCAACACAGTTCTTCATAGCACCCGACCTTCATAAACAGCTTGCTCCCCATTTGGCTCTATGGGGTTCCTGCACGCAGTTCCCTCCGAGCAAAATTTGAAATACCCCACCCCCCAAAAATACAGAACGTGGAAGGTTTTTTCTGCTCTGACCGAGAAAGGGTTTTTTCCCAAATGTGCTGGAAATGTCCATGGTCCCCCCACCCTCTTTTGGGATTTCATGGAATGGTAGAAGTTGGATCTCCTTGTCGGCCTTGGGATAAAGCTCTGAAGTTTAGGTTAGTTGGGATCCCTAAAGTACCCGGGGTCGTCTTTCTCTCACCTGGCCCCTCTCCGTACACTTTGGACTGCACCTTCCATCATCCCCAGCCAATGCCTCCTTCAGAGGGATCCTATTGGGGTAAGGGGTCCCAGAGTGGAGGAGGAAGAAGACAGAGCCATGGGCGAAGGGAGAGAGAAGGGCGAGAAGAAGGCAGAGGGGCTCTTACTGTAATAATCTCTCCACCACGGCTTTCTGGTGAGCGGCTTCTTCAGGACTCAGGTTTTCCAATTCCTTCATGATTGGAGGAGTGAAGTCTTCCCCATCGTCCGAAATCTCCTCCTCTGACATCCTGGACTCCCCCATCCCATTGGGGAGATGCGGGATCTCACCGCAAGGCTCCCCCTTCTCCATTTGGAGGGCTCTGCCAGGCTGATGGCTCTCACTGCAGTGCAGATCGGACTCTGCCAGAGCCTTGATCAGGGTCTCCTTGCTTAGCCCCGATTCCAGCAAGGCCCCCAGCAGCTCCACCTGAAGATGGGTCAGTTTGGAGACCATGGTCCCGACGGTCCTCTTCGTCTGGAACCCGCACGTTCGATGCCTTTTGCCACTGAGCTCCTTTTGGGGGCTACATCGTGCTTCCGAAGTCACCCATCCAGCCGTCAGCAGAGTAGAAATGGCCGCAGATCTTCTCTTGGCAACCCCCCCCCAATTTCCCCAAGACCAAAAAAAGAGAAAAAAGCTGCCTTAGGCCCCCCACCACTGTCCTGAGCCAGTCCTGATAAAGGGACCCTCGCCTCTCTGTTTACATTGGAGCAATGCAAATTCTCCAAGGTTCATATTTATCTGTGTGCTTAGGCGAGTAACTGAACTTTGGACTTCGGCATTGCGACAGCAGTTCACAAAGTGCGTTAGGAGGGAGGGAGAGTGAAAATGGGGGAGAGGAAGAGAGAGGAAGAAGGCTCGTGGAGAGAAGGCCCAGGGACCCGCGAGGACCCCACAGCAAGATCTTCTTGCATCTGTGGGAAAAGGCGCTTCCAATCAAGGCGAGAAGTTGAGGGACCTCATCGAAGAAGCTCCATGGAATCCCAAAGGTGCTTTTTTTCACGAGGCAACTGGACTTCCTTGTTTTTCTTTGAACACGTTTCGCTTCCCGTCCAAGAAGCTCCTTGGATGAGAAGCGAAACGTCTTCAAAGAAAAAGAAAAACAAGGAAGTCCAGTTGCCTCGTGAAAAAGCAACTTTGGGATAACTATGACCTGGGTGACTGAGAATCTCCATAAGCTCTATGGAAGGTTGAGATCTCAGATGGGCCCTCCAGAGCCCCGCTCCTCTAGGTTAAGGGAGAGCCATCTCCAGCATGGCCCCGTTGCAGGACAGGCATTGGGACGAAGCACAACAGGGAGTACGTCCCATACTCTGCTGCCTGCTTGGTGTGACTTTCTTGATTGCCTCCTTATGGGACCTTCTCCTTTGAGCTGAAGGCTGCTTCGCAGAAGTTGCTGGTCTGTTTCCTTCTTTAGCAACCAAACTTCAGCTGGAACATCCCTGTTTCCTCTTGTGGGGAAGGGAAAGAAACAGCTTTAACCCCACACACAGTGGTGGGATTCAGCCGGTTCCCACCACTTCGGCAGAACCGGTAGCTAATTTTTTGTTGCCCAGGCCTAGAATGGACTTCTGGAAGTGGCATCCACACAGAGAACCGGTTGTTCACATATTTGAATCCCACCACTGCCCACACATAAGGGATGAGGGTAAAAGGAGTGCAGCCAACAGAAACATTGGATCATGCTTCATTCCAGTTCTGCCATGGGTCATAGAAAAATCACGTTCTCTCCATTCCAGGTCTGTGAAAAACGGAGCCGGGGTTGAGCTACTTTTTTTCTCCTCACAAAATGTGGCAGATGGAACTGCATAATTGTGCTCTCATTGTCCTCAAAGATAGCCTAACGATACAACAACAAAACAATAACAACAAACACATTACATAGTCCCAAGGCACCTTGAAAGCTAGTAAGAAGACATGTTTGATTTGTTTTAGTTCAAAATATTGGTTTTACGGGTTGATTATTAACTTGTGAACTAATATCATTGGCTGGAATTGTGTAATAATTGTGTTTTTCTTTTGATCTAGTTTCTCTTACTAGGCATCTATACAATGACTTTTTAAAAGCTCAGAATGAATGTTATGATTACGATTGTTAACAATTAATTGTGCAACAATCAATTGCCAGAGCCATTTGGCTAAAGGGATATTTTACTGATAAGCCTCCCTTCATCTACTAAAGAAAAGAAAAAGAAAACAATGAATAAACGTTATTTTATTTACAAGGTAGTCCTTGACTTATGTCTGTAACAGAGCCTGGCCAGAATAATAGAATAACAGAGTTGGAAGGGATCTTGGAGGTCTTCTAGTCCAACCCCCTGCTCAAGCAGGAGACCCTATATCATTTCTGACAAATGGCTGTCCACTCTCCTCTTAAAGACCTCCCGTGATGGAGCACCCACAACTTCTGAAGAGAAGCTGTTCCACTGGTTAACTGTTGTCACTATCAGGAAATTTCTCTTTAGTTCCAGGTTGCATCTCTCCTTAGTTTCCATCACTGTTTCTTGTCTTGCCTTTGGGTGCTTTGAAAAATAAGTTGACTCCCTCTTTGTGGCAGCCCCTTAGATATTGGAACACTACAATCATGTCCCCTCCTAGTCCTTATAACTCATGATGATTGTAAAGCAGGTCACTATATGATTGGACCTATTTTTAAAAAACTTTTTTGCAGCGGCCATAAAAGGAACCCCGTGGCCGTAAAACAAACCCATTGTTCCCTGTGGACCTTTTTTGTTGAAAACCAGAAATAAATGCCTGTTTTCAGCAAAAACGTTGTAAAATGTGATCGTGGGACACCCCAAATCGTTGTTAATGCAGGCTGGTGGCCAAGCTCCAGTTATGCAGTCACATGACTGAGGGGCAGGAGGGCCCAGCCATTGGAATTTTAGAGTCGGGTCTTAAGTACTTTTTTGGGGAGGGAGGGTCTGTCATAATGTCAAACAGTCTCTACGCGACCAGTCACAAGTATGATTTTCATATTATCAGAATTCTCACATATTTTAGGCTCTATTTGGGTGTCCCAAGACTAACCAAAACCTTCAGAGAATCCACCCACCCAGCCTACTCATAATGCCCACCAGGAAGCTTATATGGGGCAGGGAGTAAATTTTGGGTGGAGGGCGTGGCCAAGACTGCCTCCTGATTGGTGCAGGGAGAAGGGGAGTGGCTAATAGGCCTATATAAAGGTCTGCTGGCCATGAGTTCCAGAATAATGTCCCACTTGAGAGCTGATTCTTAGGTTCGTTAGAGAGAAGTTTTAAGAGAAAATTCAATATTGGGTTAGGCCAAGGATGTCCAACCTTGGCAACATTAAGATTTGTGGACTTCAACTCCCAGAATTCCCCAGCCAAGCAAAGCTGGCTAGAGAATTCTGTGAGTTGAGGTCCACAAGTCTTAAAGTTGCTAAGGTTGGACACCTCTGATTTAGGCAGTGAGTTTTAGACAAGGATTATGGAATGGCAGATATTTTTGAGTTTGAAACCTCATGTATGTGTTTCACTTTGAGAGAGGGCAACTAAATTTCATTTTTGATGTGTGCCATTGTGCCCATAGTATAAAAATGACAATAAAGGTTATCTTATCTTATCTTATCTTATCATGATGGAAACAACCAACAAGAACTGAATTCGGGAGCCACCTGCTGTTTCCCTGTTGCAGAAAACCACATTCTCCCTTTCTTCATAAAGTAAAATTACGATAACCCTAAAATCTACTATGGGAAATCAGCCCCCCCCCGAGAAGGAAATATTAAAAGAGCAGAATATTATATTTCCTCAAAGGATCTTAAAGAGGCAGAAAAGCATGCCCAGTTTTTCTTAATAGCCCCAAGTCTCCCCCCCCCAAGCAGAAACCAGCTCTGTAGAAATGCAGATGTAATAATCCATTCAGGAAGGTTGGAGCCCTCCAGCTAGAAGCTTAGGAAGACAAAGACACCTAAAATCTACATACCCCACCCGAACTCTAAGACAGGACATAATAGGATTAACCGACAGATGCCAAAGGGGCACACTCAGACTCAGGTCAAAATACGTGACACAGGAAATACAAAGCCTCAAACAGGAACAGGAAACAACCTCAAGAGCCCCAGAGGGTATAAAAACCCACTCCCTACATGTGCTCTCTCTCTTTTCTTCCAGAGCCATCTCTCTGTCTGGCTCTCCTCTTCACTAAACTGCAACCTTCTTTCTAAAGCAGTCGCCTTGTTGTTTATTTCCGCCTTGGACTGAACCATGATGAAGACTTTTCCTTCAACACTACTAATATAAAAGAGTCAAAAAGGGAAGAATGGGACCAAAAATATGACTATGTGAGCATGAGGCTGCCTGGGACAAGTTTTGATGTCTGCCTTGAGCCCAACATTTCTGATGTTAAGCAAGGCAACTGTTAAGTGAGTTGTGCCTCATTTTACAACCTTTTTTGCCACTGTTGTTAAATGAATCTCTGCAGTTGTTAAGTGAATCATGCCTTCCTTAAGTGAATCCAGCTTTCCCCATTGACTTTGCTTGTCCGAAGTCAGCTGGGAAGGTTCTAGATGGTGATCACATGATCCCAGGATAATACAACCGTCATAAATGCATACCAGTTGCCAAGCATCCAAATTTTGATCATGTGACCGTGGGGATGCAACAATGGTTTTAAGTGAAAAATGGCCAGAAGTCTTTTTTTTCACTGCTGTTATAATTTTAAACATTCATTTAGTAATGTTTATGTTGAGAATTTACAGCAGTGTTCCAATATTTGAGGGGCTGCCACAACCTTCTTCAAAGCACCTGAAGGCAGGACACCAAGCAACAGATAGTTAATCGTCCTCACTTTAGGAAGTTTCTCCTTAGCTCCAGGTTGTTTCTCTCTTTGATTAGTTTCCATCCGTTGCTTCTTGTCTTGCCTTCAGGTGCTCTATCTGGAGAATAATTGACCCCCTCCTCTTTGTGACAACCTCTCAAATACTGGAACACTGCTATCATGTCTCCTCTAGTCCTTCTTTTCTCTAGAGTAGACCCAAATCCTGCAACCATTCTTCGTATGTTTTTGTCTCTAGGGCTTTAATCTTCTTAGTTGCTCTTCTTTGCACTGTTTCCAAAGTCTCAACAGCTTTTTTGTAATGTGGTGACCAAAACTGGATGCAGTATTCCAAGTGTGGCCTCACTAAGGCTTTATAAAGCGGTACTAATATTTCATGTGATTTTGATTCTATGTCTCTCTTTATGGAAACTAATCAAGGAGAGAAGCAACCTGGAATTAAGGAGAAATTTCCTGACAGTGTGAACTACTGACCAATAGAATGGCTTGCCTTTAGAAGTTGTGGGTGCTCCATCCCTGGGGGTCTTTAAGAAGAGATCGGAACAGCCATTTGTCCAGAATGGTAGAGGGTCTCCTGTTTGAGCAGGGGGTTGGAGTAGAAGGCCTCCAAAATCCCTTCCAACTCTGTTATATACAACGATACACCTCCAATTTAGTGGGCATAGCTGTGATTGGATGGAGGAGTTAAGCCATGTCTATCTTGCAATTGACACCTTAGCATTTAGAAGTCCCGTGGGTTTGTGAGACCAGGCTAATTAGAAAAATGGCAGGCCCTTGTGCCACTGAGCAGTTCCAAGAAGGCTCCACACTCATTTGCACCACTCAGGTAACTCTGAGGACACAGGTAAACCTCCAGGTGCCTTCAACGTCTCTCCAAAAGAAGGCAAATGACCAGCTGTCTGCAAGGAATATAAATCCTTTCACTCCCCACCATCCAGCCAGAGCTGAAGAAGCTTCTTGGATGAGAAGCGAAATGTGTTCAAAGAAAAACAAGTCCAGTTGCCTCTTGAAAAAGCATCTTTGAATTTGAAATATCTCCAAAACAAATGATTAATGCATTAAAACTTTCTCTTTAAGGTTTATAAAATAAGATGCTGCAGTAGCATCATCAGAGAATAGACTTTAATTCAAATGTCAGATTATGTTTTGCAAGAGTGCTATTAGTATTTTAAGATATTGGATTTTCATATAGAGAGGTTGTTGTATTATAGTATTGTTATCTGTATATGAAAAAGGTCACTTTTATCTTTATTTGATTTTTTTGTTACTTTTTAATCTGCCTGTTATTTCTATCATCTCTATCTTTATATTTTAATGTTTGTGAAATATAATAAAGATATTTGTAAAAAAAAAAATAGATGGAACTCATTTTAAACCAATTAACATGGATGTGGCGTGATTTTGTAGTTAAAGAGTGCAATCTAGCACAAACATCTTTTAACTCAAGGTGAGATCGGGCCAAAGGCTGGGCTACTCTGACAGGCACCCTGATTCCAACGGGAGCAATTTATTACAAGGCAGAAGCTTTGGTGAGCTGCAGCGGAAAATCCAGAAGGAATCTGGACGCACCTTTTCCTATGAACCACTTGAGGCACAAGGAGATCTGGGATGCTGGCAGCAGATTCCAGGTGCGGCTGGGATTTCCCACTTTAGATTTAGATTTTAGATTAGATTTAGATTTTATTAAATTTATACCCCGCCCTTCTCCCGGAGGACTCAGGGCGGCTTACAGCCAGTTTAAAACAGTAATACAATACTTTCCCTCCTAAGTCAGAGAAGTGGCTTTTCTTCTCCTTTCCTTTCTTTCCTCTTTCCCTCCCTCCCTCCCTCTGTTTTGTCTCTGTTAAAAAAAAAAGATGGCTTTCCTCCCAGATCTATTTCTTGATCAAAACATCTGAGAACGGGATCAATTGTGATGGGGGGGGGTGGGAAAATTTTTTTGAAGGTAGCACATGTCACTTTACAGACAATAAGAGAATCTCTTCCACTGCCCTCCGTCTAGATCAGTGTTTCTCAACCGTGGCAACTTTTAAGATGCAAAGACTTCAGCTCCCAGAGTTTGCATCACTATTGATCTGGTGGGAAACTATAACTTTCCCTTTTCTCTCAGGCATTTCTCTTTTAATCTTTGTTATAGTTTAGATTTAGAAATGTTCCATGTCTGTATTGGACTGAACAAGTGATTTCTTCTTAATTGTATTTATTCTCTTTGAAGCTAACATGACCCTATTGGTTCTGTTGCTGACTGTGAGACCCACTGGGCAAAATAACCAAGCCTTTGCCTATTTATTTTAGGTAGAATCTTCTGCTTTGAAAAAAAGGTAGAATGTTTTTTTCCCCCCTAATAAGGGCAGCCAATAGGCTGCACAAGAGTTGGAAACTACCGGTAGGAGCAGAGATGCAAGGCTCTCCCGTGACCAAGGAGCCTTTTTTGACCTGGGAGGGGGGAAGAGGCTTGGGGGGAGGCATCCATTCTTGTCCTTGTTGAATGCAGAGAAACTCCCTGTTCCTCACCTCCCAAGTGGAGACCAGCTCCAAAACTGAACACGAGGCCCCACCAACACCAAGATGCAGATGGAGGGAAGATGCTGTCTCCATCCGTTCCCAGGACTGACACAAAATCTTGCCAGAGAACGGAGATCCCTCCTCGCCTCCATAGATTCAGGCAACACGTGGAATCCTGCAATCCTCTCCCCTGACTTCGTGGGCCCTTGGGGCAAGCACCAAGCGGTGGGTGGTCCCTGCCAACTCTTGGTCCTTCTTCTCAGCAGCCAGACCCATTTCTAACCCAAAGAAGCCAATTCCCCCCTCCCATTCCCATCTCCTACTCTTGAAAGGTTCCCGGGGGACTCTTATTAGACTACTTGAGAGTAAGTGGTTTGAAGGCTGCAGCCTAAAGCCGCCGTATCATTATGATGTACATACATTACAGAACTTCTCAGCTCTCCTGGGAAACTTGCTAAAAAGGTTAATGATGTAATTACTGTTATCATAAGCATAATGAGTGGAATTGCCTCATTTACTTAAATGCTGCCAAGCTATTTGCTCCTTGCTGGACGCCTCCCCAAAGGATAGCATCTCTGCTAATCCTCCTGGCAAATTTGTTCCTTTCTTTCATGTTAAAGCTGTGAAGGACTTGTAAGACACGTCGGAAGCCCCAGGTTCGGTTCTCTGCTGTAGAGTTCCCGTGGGGTGTGTGCACATACTCAGGATTGCAAAACGTAACTAGCAAGACATTAAGACTTCCTCTGTCCCTCTGACCCAGTATTTCTCAACCTTGGCAACTTTAAGATGGGTGAACTTCAGAATTCCCCAGTCAGTATGGCTGCTGGGGAATTCTGGGAGCTGATGTTTCCCCATCTTAAAGCTGCTAAGGTTGAGAACCCCCTCCCCAACCCTTCTTAAACTCAGCAGCAGGATTTTACATAGCAAGAAGCCACAACAACAACAACAATAATAATAATAACCATAATAATAAAGTTGGAAGGTACCTTGGAGGTCATCTAGTCCAACCTCCTGCTCAGGCAGGAAACCCTATACCATTTCGGACAAATGGCTGTCCAGTCTCTTCTTAAAAACTTCCAGTGTTGGAGCATTCACCACTTCTGGAGGCAGGTGGTTCCACTGGTTAATTGTTCTCACTGTCAGGAAGTTTCTCTTTAGTTCCAGGTTGCTTCTCTCCTTGATTAGTTTCCATCCGTTGCTTCTTGTCCTGCCTTCAGGCGCTTTGGAGAATAGCTTGACTCCCTCTTCTTTGGGGCAGCCCCTGTGCTAGTCTCTGCTCACTGGGGTTCATAACTGCCATATATGGCGCAGCGGTCCATATGAATCTTTGGAGCTTGTTTCACAGAACATAGTTAAAACAATAGTAGTTTAGTGTTAGCAAACCCAACCACTTGAATACAGGTAGTTCTCAACTCCTGCCCTCTGGAATGACCTACCCCCCAACCTACGTACAGTTGCAGACCTGCGCCTTTTTCGCAGAGCCCTGAAGGCCCATCTATTCCGTGCGGCCGGCCTGGCATAGTTTGATTATGTTTTAGTGGGGGTTTTGTATGGGGTACTTTTAGAGCAGGCCTGTTATTTAATTTGATTTTAGAACAGAAACTTGTGTATATTTATCGTGGTTTTTATTATCGCCTGTTCACCGCCCTGAGTCCCGTAAGGGAGATAGGGCGGTATATAAATTCAATAAATAATAATAATAATAATAATAATAATAATAATAATAATAATAATAATAATAACAACAACAACAACAACTTGCAACCACTTGTTTAGTGGCCACTTGCCATCTTCCATTTGTTGCAATTCTTTCTTTTCCTTTTCTATTTTTTTTTAAATCTTGTTGCTTTCACAATTATAATCTTGTGTTGCAAGACAAAAAAAAAAATCTATTAAATATTTGTCAGATACTTTCTTTTATGTCCTGGGCTCTGATTGACAGAGCAGGTGCAGGAAGCTGCTCAGAGACCCAGACAGGCTGTCTCCAGCTTACTGAGCATGTGCAGAAGCGGGAAAATACGTTGCATTCATTGGCTGACGCTGTCCCTTGCAAAAGGTATAAAAGGGGGCGGAGCCATTTTGTTTGCTGTTCTGTTGAAGCTGAATAAAGAAGTACCTGTTTGTTACTCTGCCTCGTTCAATGCCTTCCAACGTGGGAAACAGAACACTTTCTTATACTCTTCCCAGAGTATGTGGTACATACAGATAGTAGAATTTTGTCCATAGACACAAAATAATGAACTCAGCTCGGAAGAATCACCAGAAGATCCCTTGGAAGCTGCAGCTGGCTGTGCCTTGATTCATCCATGGAACACAACCTCTTTGAGAGCTGTAATGCTTACCTGTTCACCTCTGGGAACAATTTATGGTGTTGATTGTCACCTTTAAAGTGGGCTTGTGCTATGAGATTGAAGAAGGGACTTTATCCAGGGTCCCTCTTTTAAAGAATGTTAGCTACAATGTGTTAAGGCAGTCTTTTTTTTTCTTTATCACTGCCCCCATTCTCCGAAATAGCCTTACTGGCATTTAGGAATGCAAACAAAATCTGGCTAGGACTTTGAAGGGAATTGTTTTAGAATGTAGTAGATAGAATAACATAGTTGGAAGGGATCTTCAAGGTCTTCTAGTCTTACCCCCTGCTCAAGCAAGAGATCCTAGGTCATTTCAGACAAGTGGCTGTCCAGTCTCTTCTTGAAATTCTCCAGAGATGGAGCACTCTCAACTTCTGATTGGTCACTAAACAAGCTGTCACAAGTTGAAAACCTGTGCTTGGTCAACCTTGTTGGCTTGAAAGATGAGCGGGATCGGACCAACTTAGCTCCTGAAAGGAAAACTAGCAAAAATAAAGAAATAAAGTCCTCTCATAAGTTGTAGACCAAACTTGGAAGACTTCTTAGACGCAAGTTAAGGACAAAGCGATTGTATAATTGTGCCAAGGAAAGTACACAGTTAGGGCCCTCTGGGTACCAGGAGTTGAGTTTGACTCAAGTCAAACTTTGTAACTACCTTTAAAAATATAAAAAGAAAAAGAAAGAAATCCATGTTACACAAAGTGTTTTCAGAATAACTTAGCTTCAGGTTTCCATTGCTCTTTTTGAGTGGGAACAAACACTTCTTGAAACCATTAGCAATCCATTATTTACTGTAAAACAACAAAGAATCCTTTACATTGAACTATGAGTTCCCTTCCTCTTGGGATTGAAATACGGCCATTTGTCTGAAATGGTGTAGGGTTTCCTGCCTGAGCAGGGGGTTGGACCAGATGACCTCCAAGGTCCCTTCCAACTTTATTATTATTAAGATAAGATAACCTTTATTGTCATTTTTGTACTGTGGGCACGATGGCACACATCAAAAATGAAATTTAGTTGCCCGCTCTCAAAGTGAAACACATACATGACACACACCTAAACATACTATGAACAACATATGTATAGACCCACATACCTACATGTACGTAGCAAATAAATATTAAATATTGTCCATCTTGAATATATAACGGAAGGAGGAAGCTTGAGAGTTCGCAAGGTTAATGCTGTATGGAACGAAACTGTGGCTGAATCTGGATGTTCTGCTACGGATACCATGAAGCCTCCTCCTCCCAGAAGGTAACAAGGAAAACAGGTCATGGAGAGGCTGTGGATTATCCCAGATAATCTTGCGGACCCTGCTCAAGCAGCGCTTCTGTGCTATGTCCTGGATGGGAGGGAGGGAACTGCCAATGATCTTTTCGGCCATTCGCACCACTCTCTGCACCGCCTTCCTGTCTGAATATTATTATTATTACTGGTTAATTGTTCAGATCTCTTCACAAACAGCAACAACGTAAGCAAAGCTGTGTTTATGCACTGGTGAGTTCAAGGGTGAATTGTGCCATTGGAAGATTCTTTAGAAGTCATTTAATCTAAGCAGGCTGGTCTAGGATTCACTGAATATTTGGCAAATTTATTAATTTATACAGCTACCAGTCTTGTAAACATGACTTTCGGGGGCTAACAAACTTAAAACCACACAAACAAATAAGATCAAAACCATGTCTTAAAACCAGCTGCCTCTGCTTGAAGATGCCCCACAAAGTAGATTTCACCACTTTGTGCAGCTTGAACCTTCAGGAAGTTCGGCCTGATGTCTAGTTTGAACCTACTTCCCTGGATTAAATACCACTCAGGCAGGGGCTGCCCTTGTGGCAGAATTCCACGGCCAGAATTCCTGACTTAGATGCTTTTTGTGTGATGCACTATGCACAGATCTGCACTGCTGCTATTCTTTGATCAAACAGGCTGAAATATCAGAGATTAATATACTGAGTTTTAAACCCTACGGATTGGAAGGTATCAATACCAGTTGATGCAGCCTGGGATTGGATTTATTTCCTGGGATCACACTTTTGATTCAAATTCCCTTTGACATTACAGCGGACCATAGGGTTCCATGCTATATCCATGCCTTTATTTTCTATGGAAATGCAGAATTTTGCATTTGCTCCTGTTGGAATTCATTCTGCTGGTTTCCATTCAATCTTCCAGCATCCCAAGATCCTCTGAATCTTAAGCTTATTTTCTATTTGTCTCTATTTTGTGCTGGTCATTGACCAAATAAATATTATTTGTAGCTTAAACTAGATACCGTCTTCTAATGCAGGGGTCCTCAACCTTGGCAACTTTAAGACTTGTGGACTTCAACTCCCAGAATTCTCGAAGTTGAAGTCCACAAGTCTTAAAGTTGCCAAGGCTGAGGACCCCTGTTCTAATGAACCAAAGATGACTTTGAAGGAAAATATTTCGTTCATCTGCAAATTAGATAAATCATATTTCCTAACTCCTCCTCCAAGTCATTTATTATGTTACGTCGCAGACCTACAACAGATCCGTGGCATGCCGCTTGACACTTCCTTCCAGATGGATGCAGAGCCATTGATGTTAGGCAAATAATTTATTAAATTTATATGCTGTCCAACTCTCAATGACTTTATAAATGGTTTACCAACGGTTAAAAACATTTAATCAAGAGTGCCATGAGCCATTGCCCACTTCCTGGGGCTAAGGGAGAGTGACTGGCCCAAGGTCTCCCAGCTGGCTTTGTGCCTAAGGGAGCGCTAGAACTTGCAGTCTCCTAGTTCCTAGCCTGGGGCCTTAACCATTGTGCCACATGGGCTCCCCACACTGACTGCCCCTTTGGCCGAATCTGAGCACTCCAGCAGCGTTTTGCCTAGAGCAAATGCGCTGAGAGCCAGCTTAGCACAGTGGTGAAGACATCAAACTAGAGCAGGGGTAGTCAACCTTGGCTCTTTTATGACTCGTGGACTTCAACTCCCAGAATTCCTGAGCCAGCTAAGCTGGCTCAGGAATTCTGGGAATTGAAGTCCACGAGTCATAAAAGAGCCAAGGTTGACTACCCCTGAACTAGAGACTGGGAGGCTGCGAGTTCTAGTGTTCCCTTAGGCACAAAGCCAGCTGGGAGACCTTGGGCCAGTCACTCTCCCTTAGCCCCGGGAAGTAGGCAATGGTGGCTCATGGCACTTTTGAAAAACGTTTTCTTGCTGTTTTTAACCGTCGGTAAACCATTTATAAAGTCGCTGAGAGTTGGACAGCTGGGAGACCTTGGGCCAGCCACTCACTTTCCCCCAAAGGAAGGCGGCAATGGCCAACCGCTTCTGAAAAGCCCGGCCGGGAAAACTGCAGGGCCTGAGCGGGAGGAAAGCACGCCCGTCAAGGGGAAAGGCGCGGGGAGGAGGCAGGCGGGGCCGGCGGTCTGTTCCTCAGCTCCCCGGCCGGGCTCCAAGCGGCCAACAGCCCCCCGGGCGGCCTCTGCAGGTGGGCGTTTCTCCACCTCCTCAGCCCCCTTCAGGTGAGTGGACTTCAACTCCCAGAATTCCCCAGCCAGCAGGGAGAGAAACACGGCCTGGCTTTGTTCGGACATAGGAAGGACGACGCCAGAGGGATTCTGCCGTCCGGAAAGCCAGAGATATCGGCGTCCCGCTGCTCCCGGCGCGGTCAGAGGCCCGACTCGGCCCCGGACGGGATCAGGACGGAACCCCCTGCTCCCCTCCGACGCTCCTGTGAAAGACTCCACGCAAGCGCTGTAGGTCGCCAAGGCCGACTCCGCGAGGGGCGCACGCGCAGCCGGGTGGGCGGGGCCTCCTCGCTCGTCCCTTTCTCCGCCGGCGCCGCTGGCTTCCCCGACGCGCTGCGCCGAGGCACGTGAGCCTGTTTGGCCCACGTGATGTGACGCGCCGCCGCCGGCTCGCGTGCGTGCGTGCGTGCGTAGGCGACGCGCCCCCGGCCCGCCGAGCCCCGCCCCCTCCGCGCGAGAGCGAGCAAGCGAGCGGCCTCCCCTCCGCTGCTCTCCCGGCCCGCTCCGCTCCTGCTCCCGCCGCCGCCGCCGTGCCCTCCCGCTCGGTTATGAGGCGCGTCCGCCGGCGCTGGAGCGCGGCTGGGTCTGTGCGGCGCGGCCGCCGCTGAGGCATCGCCGCCTCCGCCTGGGCGGGGACCGCCTTCCCAGCCGCCGCCGCCATCGCCGCCAGGATGGGCCGGGAGCCGCAGCCGGGCCGCCGCTGAGCGCGAGACGCGGAGGGAGCCGAGCGCGGGAGGAGGAGGACGACGAGACGAGGAGGGAGAACGGCCGGCGCCATGGCGGAGCAGACCTACTCCTGGTGAGCCCCGCCGGCCCAGCCCCGGCTCGCAGCCTCCGCTTCTCGGGCCGCCCGCAGCTTCCCAGGCGCCGCGCTCCGGTTGGCGGCGGGGGGGGGCGCAGCCCGGGTGCCGCCGTCCCGGGGGCTTTTGTCCCCTGGAGGAGAAGGGGCCGAGCGAGACCCCCGGGCTCGGCTGGGCCTCGGGCGGACAGGGGCGCGGGGCCGATTCGGGGCCTGGGGCGGGCTTGCAAAGCGGCCGATTCGGGGGCGCCCAATCGGGGAGGGGAGGGGGGGGAGGATGGAGGAGGCCGCGCGCGAGTGTGCTGGGGTGGTGTGTGAACGCGTGTGCGCGTGTCAGGCTGCCAGACAGGCTCGGGAACCCCGCTGGGCGGGCATCGGGTCGAGCCCTGGACGCTGCAAGCCGCCCATCTCTCCGGGCTCGGAGCATCCGAGCATCCGTCCCACCTGCAGGGCGCAGCTGGCTGCGGCGGCGGCGGCGGGCGCCTCTTTGTGAGTTCATCCGTTTTGCTCTCGGGGAAACGGCCAAGCGCCCCTTTTATGGCCGCCTCCCGGGGGCCTCCCGCCCGGAGCGGCGTTTGTGGGTGGGGAGGAGAAGAGGGAGAAGGGGAGAGGGCGGCCCCGGGATGGCCCCGAATGGCAGCCGGCCTAGCTGCGGGGCCACCTTGCCCGGGGCTTCGCTTGGGGATAAAAGGGGGCTCCAGCTTTGCACGTGTCTCACAATGGCCCGGTTGAAACGCCTGAGATCTCCCTGACATCGCAATCATGAGGAGAGGCAGCACTGCCCTTTCGGTTAATGCCTTCTTATGATGACCTCTTACATTACAGAGGCACGATTCATTCCACAGTTCACACTAAGCCATAATGTAGCTAGGGTTGCCAGGTCTGCTTCCAAAAAATAGCGGACAAGCGGGGGGGGGGGGGTTAAGTTGTAAAAAAAAGTAGACTGTACAGCTTTAGATTACGTACCATTTCATCATAAAGCTTTTGAATAAAAAAAAATGTCCACTATTTTGTGAAAAAAAAATAGTGAACATAATGTGAAAAAAGTGGACTGTCCACTCAAATAGTGGACACCTGGCAACCCATTATGTAGCTTAATTTTATTATTTATTTACTAAATTTACAGACTACTGTAGTCCAACAAATTCCCAGCAGTGTAGAATATGTAGAATATTTCTGTTAAAAGATCAAAACTGGATATAAATGGTACAACTGGTAAAACAGTATATGTTTTGATCATTGGATGCTGTAATAAACGGTACAACTGATAAAACAGGTATATATTTTGATCATTGGATGCTGCAAACCCAAGCATTGTACTTTGTAAATTAATGTAATGTGTTAAAACAGCTAGGATCTAGTGGGCGTCATTTGTAAGTGAATGGACATAATATTACACCATGTTTTTAAGCATGGTTGGGAATCTAGTGTTCATACATAAGATTCCCACATAAAGCAGTAAATGAACACTTGGATGGCTTTTGTGCTAAGTGGTGCTGTTTCATATTCCTTTGGTGACCTTTTTGTAAGTTTGGGAGTAGTTGGTTAGAGCCATCCATTTTGGTCTAGCGGTTAAGGCATTAAGGCTAGAAACATGGAGATTGGGAGTTGTAATCCTGCCTTAGGCATGAAAGTCAACTGAGTTACTCTTAGCCCAACTCGCTTCACAGGGATGTTGTGGGGAAAATAGGTGGAGGAAAGATTGTTAAGTATGTTTGCTGCTTTGAGTTATTTAGAAAAGCAATAAAGATGGGATAAAAATAAATAAATTTGGCTGATGTCACATGGCTGAAAATTAGTGGAATGTAGATTGAATTCCCAAACTGGATGCTTGTGAGGCAGTGATACAGTGAGTATAACTGTTAGAGTGAATTGTGGTTAAATTGAGATTGAGGTAACTAAATACTTAGAATAACATTTTGAAATGGTATGTTTTGGCCATTACATGCCAATTAAGATGACCTAAGGCTAACATCCTAATTGAGATTTCAGTTCTTCTGACTCCCATCATAACTAATGTTTGTTCTTCGATAGAGAAGGATATTTGTAGCTCAGGGTTGAAATGAAGGGTCCTTAGGGCTGTCTGAGCTTAATTCTTTTCTTGCAGGCGTTTCATTACCAACTAGCTAACATCATCATCATTAGAGGATGCAAGAAAACAACCAAGCTCAGAGAGCACCAAGGTCCCCTCATTTGTTGTTCTTGTCCCTGTGGTTTTCTTAGCAAGTTTTTTCCGAAGTGATTTGCCATTGCCTCCTTCCTAGGGCTGAAAAAAAGTGACTGCTCAAAGGTCACCCAGGTGACTTTGTGCCCAAGACAGGACTAGGAATTATGGTCTCCTGGTTTCTTGCCTGATTTCTTGCCTGAACTGCTTTCACCAGTTCCCCAAACTGGCTGTCAATTGATAAATTAAAAAAAATCTTGAGTCACAACAATATCCACTTGGAAGTTCTTAAAGAATTAGTCTATTAGAAATATATCTGTTTAAAGTTGTCATCGATTTCTGAAAACTAGAAAATCATTAACTCCAGGTTTTAAAAGGATGTAGGGAGGAGACAGGATTAACTGTCTAAGTAAATGATAAGAAGCATTATTGAAGAGGCAATAATTAAATATACATACAGAAGAACAAACATGCTCTAAAGAACCAACATGCCTTCTGCAAAAAGGTCAGCAAGCATGTAGGCTGGTTATATTCAACAAATTGTATATTTGATATTTAAAAAAAACTTTTGTTGGTCTCCCTCATCCGAAGCTCTTATAAAATCTTAAACCGTACAATAAAAGAGCAGGTCCTGCCCTAGATGTTTAAAATGGACACAAATGAATGCTCGGACAGTTAATTTTAATTTATTTGGATTTAAAATTGGGTTTGCAAGTGATATCAGTTGTAACATCAAAAGAAGACTCTGGGAACTTCAAAAGGATCTCTCCAAAGTGGGTGAATAATTGAAAGATGTGGTTTGCAATTGCAAAAAATATCTGGCACATTTTTTTCTCAAAAATTTCACATGTATATTGATGAGATCCGAGCTGGTGATAAGTGACAAGGAAGAGATTCTTGGATAACTCAAGGTAATTATCAGCCAGAGTATGGATACTATGAAAAAGTTAAGTTCCAACCAATAAATTCTTAAAGGAACCAAAAATGAACTAGCACTATAGTATAAGTGGACCACACTTGAAATATTATGTGCAGTCCTGGTCGCCATAATACTTGAAAAATGGGATATTGTATCATGGGAAACGACACAACAAAAACGTCCAAAATGATTAAGGGACTAGAACACCTTCCCAGTGAAGAAAGACAGTGGCCTTGGAGTGAATACAAGATGTGATAAAGATAAAATTATTAAAATTATGGAAAATGTGAGCATACACTTTTTTCTTCCCCTCATAGTATTAAAGCATAGGTTTATTTATTAAAATCAAATATAGGGAAATTCAACAATATTTAAAAGAAGGACTTGTTTACATAATCCATGATTAAAAGTATAGAAGCTGTTGTATTCTGATGTGATGGCTTGTGGCCAGTTTAGGGGGTTGGACCTCTGTACGTCACAGAGAATGGGTTTATTAATGACACTATTCCAGGGGTGGCGAACCTATGGCACGGGTGCCAGAGGCGGCACTCAGAGCCCTCTCTGTGGGCACGGGCGCCGTCGCCCCAGTTCTAGGCCTTCATCTGGGTTTTATAAAACCTTTTCGCTTTAGGCCTCTGCCGCTGTGTGTAAAAAAAAAAAGGTTCAATCAATCAGTCAATTTCAATTTCTCGC
>NW_015391184.1:38871-40370 GCF_001527695.2 Protobothrops mucrosquamatus
TTAATAGACTTTTGTTTGTGCTTGCTTAATGTGGACGTTTCATTATTGAAACATTGCATTTTGGTACATTGTTTTACAATTGTGTTGTACTTCAAAATTATTATGTGACTGAAAATGACCACAGAAGCAGATTCAAACAGGAGCAGCTGAATGTCATCAACTTTCAGTATTAAGCTGTAATACAGGTAATCCTTGTTTTATGACGAAAATTGAGCCCAAAATTTCTGTTTCTAAGCAAGATAGTTGTTAAGTGAATTTTGCCCCATTTTACAACCTTTCTTGCCACAGTTGTTTAGTGGATCACTGCAGTTGTTAAGTTAGTAACACAGTTATAAAATAAATATGGCTTTCCCATTGGCTTTGATTGTCAGGTCACAAAAGGTGATCACATCACCAGGGGACACTGCAACCATCATAAATATGAGTCAGTTGTCAAACGGTTGAATTTTGATCATATGACCATGGGGTGTTGCAATGGTCATAAGTGTGAACAAATGGCCATAAGTCACTTTTTTCAGTGCTGTTGTAACTTCTAACAGTCACTAAATGAATTGTTGTAAGTCGAGGACTGTACTTCAGACAAAACATTTACTTACTTACTTACAGTTTTTATATCCCAATCGGGGATTCTGGGCAAATTATTGAGTATAGATATGAAAGAATACGAGACATTTTATAAAAACTAAACGCCTCCCCCAAATGTTTTTGTAAATGAATGTAAAAGGCTGAGTGGAATAGGACCAATGAGGGAGGGGGCTGGGAGTTGAAGTGGGGGGGGGCACAACAGGAAAGGCGGTACTTCTCCACCAAACTCTTTTGGGAGGGTGAGTCTTAGTGGGCCTTCTGAAGTTTACATCCGGGCAAGGAGGTGCTGAATCTATCCTGGTTCTTTATGATCTATAGGTAATAATGACAGTTTGACTGGGACCCCAAATTCTAACTGATGGCCAGTACAGTGATTTTAGAAAAGAGCTTACCCCACAATTAACTCAGCAGTGGTCCCCTTTTGGGTCAGCTGCCATTCAGGGCTGCCTTATGTAGTGTACATTAAGCAATCAGCTAGATAGTGGCAGAAGGTTCCTGTTGTTAAGGCCTCCTGGTCCAGTTGGGTCACAGCTGACACACCTGAGGAATCTGGGCAAAAGACCCCTTTAACAGGGCTCCCAGGAGCGCTCCCAAATTATAAACCAGTTCCTTCGGAGGGAGCATGTCTCCATTCAGACAGACTAGTGGAGCCGATGTTTCTGGACACTGATTGAGATACAGCAACTCAGCCTTGAGTTAATGCCTTACTTAAAACATCAAACCTTTCCTTGGAACTTTTATTGGTACAGTATTATAGATAAGGCTCATGTGTAACTACTGTTCAGTGCCCAGCTAGAATCTTATATTTCTTTTATTCCTTTCTAAATTACTAAGGGTTATGTTCCAGGGAGCACCTTATGTTCCAAGTATATTAAGTAGGGAGGCAGCATTGACTAAAGTTGAAACGGATGCGT
>NW_015391184.1:40531-75525 GCF_001527695.2 Protobothrops mucrosquamatus
ATCAAACCTTTCCTTGGAACTTTTATTGGTACAGTATTATAGATAAGGCTCATGTGTAACTACTGTTCAGTGCCCAGCTAGAATCTTATATTTCTTTTATTCCTTTCTAAATTACTAAGGGTTATGTTCCAGGGAGCACCTTATGTTCCAAGTATATTAAGTAGGGAGGCAGCATTGACTAAAGTTGAAACGGATGCGTGAACATGCATCGTAGCACATTGGCTGAAAAAACTCATAGATTTTGATGAGTTCTTTCCCTGTTCCATCCTTGGTCACATCAATTCATCCCATTGGATCTGGCAGAGAAGACCTCTGCCTACATTTGGTGGGTCCCAGGAGCACCTGCCTCCTGGAACATGCTTCCCCCCCAAAATTAGATTAGTTCCATTCCTTTTGCCATTTCAGAAATCCCTCAAGACCTGGCTATGTTGTCATGCCTGGGGTTCCCAGGGAACCAGAGACAGGTACTTACATGGCTCCATTGTTGAGAAGACCATTCGTATCTTCTTTCCACCCAGGATTTGTCTATATTTTTTATAATGCAGATCTTTATATTTTTATATCTGTTGGTTTACTTCATTGTTGTATGCTGCTCAGAGTCAGTTTTGGTGAGATGAGTGGCTATACATGTTTGATAAATAAATAAATGAATATTGAGGACAGTTGAGAATCAGGACAGACTGAGACAGTTTTGCAGGTAGTCCTCAAGTTATGATCGTAGTGAAGTGTGCCTGTCATGGTCATACTTGTGAAGGTCATAATGACCTTTTTTGGTAATAACAATGATTGTGGCAGTCACTGTGAACACCAACCACCTCAGTTGTTAAGTGAATCCATGGTTCTCTATGGGCAGTTTCACCATAAACCAGAAGTAAATCCGGTTTTCAGCAAAATTGACATAAAACGTAGTGATGTAACTATGGGATGCTCCAAACAGTCCTATTTTGTGGCCTGGTTGTCAAGGCTTGAAGTGCAGAACATGACTGTGGAGGAGAGAGAGCTACCTGAAAAATTTCCTGAGGGTGGGCTCCAGCATGATTCCGAAAGCTTGGAAGAGTAAATCTCTGGACCCGTTGACAGACCCAAATTCAATTTTGCATCATTATCCTGGGACACGTACATTTACATTCATTCAGGAGAGCAATTATTGGAATCCAGATTGTAAGTATCCCCCAGGTAAGTCAGTCGTAACTTTGAATGGTTGCTAAGCGACTGGTCATAACTCAAGGAGTACCTGTATAAAACTCAGTCTCAGTTTTTCTAGGAGGACATCCTTATGACTATGCAGTTAGTGCAAATACAAATACAGTTAGTGACTGTCTTGTTTTGCAATTAAGGTGGGGATGAAAAAGTAACTTGATGACCAATCTTCGCTTGTCACTAAGATAGAATTTATTACAAAGCAGAGTTTAAAACAAAACACTTTAAAAACAAGAAAAATACAAAATGCAAATACAAAACAATTGACAGAAGAGGAGTTATAAGGCTGTCCTTAGGATGCTTACAGAAGGTATAGTACAGGAGTCTCCAAACTTGTCAACTTTTAAGACTTGTGGACATCAACTCCCAGAATTGCATGCTGGCTAAAGAGTTCTGGGAATTGATGTCCACAAGTCTCAAAAGTTGACAAGTTTGGAGACCCCTGTACTACACCCTCTGTAAGTATTCTAAGGACAGCCGTATAACTCCTTTCCTGATAACACACCTCAGGAATTCTGATCATTTTTATGTGTATGAGATGAGTATGAGATGTATGAGATGAGTATGATTTAGTTTCCTTGAATGTAATGAAATTGTGTTATATGGCCTGCAAAATTAGCACCCTGATTATCCATCAATCAATCTGCTGCCAATTGTTTTGTATTTGTATTTGTATTTTGTATTTTTCTTATTTTTAAAGTGTTTTGTTTTAAACTTTGCTTTGTAATAAATTCTATCTTATTGTAGAGACGGGAATGGAATGGAAATGGCCTTGGAGGGAACATACAGAAGCCGTTACAGAAACCACAAGGGCAGAATTCAGGCGTTAGGAAGCGGCTCTGACTGGTTCCTCCCTGACTCAGTGAGCTGTAAGAAGGACAGAAAGTAAAACATCAGACTTGCAAAATGCTGTTACCGTAGCCTGTCTCAATATAGCATATTCTAGAACTGGGGTCCCCAACTCCTGGGCCGCAGCCCACTACCGGGCTGCCGCCCATTCGGAACCGGGCTGCGTGAGCAGCGGGCGCTCGCACACGAAGCTCAGTTTGTGCGAGCAGCGCACATGCGCCACTGCTTGCGCAAATGGGAATTGTGCAAAAAAGTGAAGACGCTTTAGCTTATAACATACCCCACAAGTTGCACACGAAATACACGCTCCTGATGTGCCTGTACTGCGAGCACCCGGTGAGGGAGATTATGCTGAGCGGCTGAGTCCTAAGGTCCACCAGAGAGCTTCTGTGGCTGAGGGTGAGCTTGAATCTGGTTCTCGTAGTTGGGGTCGAACTTTGGAACATCTCACAGGCATGAATATTGCCTAAAAATATAGAATACTGTTAAGTATTGCATTTCTCACATTCAGCTTGTATTACATTCATTACATTGCTGCTTAACGCCTTTGGCTGCAAACGTCCCTGGTGATGCCATTGGGTGTTTGCCAAGTGCTCTGCCTCACCTGATTTTAAGATTCCTAATGGAGGCTAGTACACTGCAAAGCAAAACCTAAGTTTAACGCATAAACTCAGGCTCCAAGAATTCCTCTGGGCCTGTAGCAACTGCAAATACAAAGGAGAAGCGGCTTCTGCCTAGAGTTTTGTTTGGGAGTGTGCCCACCTGCCCAGAAACACAGCGGCTGGAGAAGGAGAGAAGCTGTAGACATTGGTGAGGGGCAACTTCCATAGCTTGCCCTTGGCTAAATGGCAGTTTTGTGGCTGGCAGTGATTGCTTACATCAGGGGTCTTCAAACTTGGCCCTTTTATGACTTGTGGACTTCCACTCCCAGAATTCCTCAGCCAGGCACGAGTGCCTGGCTGAGGAATTCTGGGAGTGGAAGTCCACAAGTCATAAAAGGGCCACGTTTGAAGACCCCTGGCTTACATCAACCATGCAAGTTCTTATACGTTCTTGCCTCCCAGAATCATTTTCTGAAATGGGCAAAATTAAATAAGATGCTTTGAAAATTCCAGATCTGCCCACTAGCCTAGAAAGCAGTGGTTCTCAACCTGTGGGTCGGGACCCCATTTGGGGTCGATCGACCATTTCATGGGGGTCGCCAAGCAAGGCTGTCCGCCATTTTTTTTGTCTGCCATTTTTCCCCCCCCTTTCCACCGGGTGCCTTACCTCCCTTGGGCTGGGCCAGCTGGTGGTTGGCCTGCTCCATCTCTGCCGCTTGCCAGCTACGCCTCGGCCGGTGCAGGGGGCGGAACCACGCATGCGTGGCGCTCCCGGGCAGGGAAAGTCCTCGACTTACGACCGGTTTAGTCCTCGACTTACGACCGGTTTAGTCCTCGACTTACGACCGGTTGGGGTCGCGGCATTAAAAAGGTTGAGAACCACTGCTATAAAGGTTGGGGACTCCTGGAGTTGGTGATTAGATGCATTGTTGCTTCACTCTCCCTAAATGCACTTTAATTATACTTACTTTGCCATCAAAACAAATTTATAGTTGGCAGTCGCCATAGTAAGCCCAATTTACATGTCATCAAGCTGTTAAAAGTCTGTTACTGCAAAAAAAAAAAATATTGCACCTTAAAAGTTACTCATGTATTTAGATCTTAAGCACTTACTTTATCTGATGGGAAATTAGGGTTGATTAAGGAGGAAAAAACAAATAACCACAATAGGCAAAGTAGTTTGTTTGGTTACTTTTCAATTTAACATACTTAGAGATGAAGGACATCCCTGCCAGGTTAGAAAAGACTTTGTGGATTATTGTATCTTTATGTAAACGAGTATGTTAAACTGCAAAATGTCTCATAGCTTGAAACATTTGGCTTCCAGATTGTTGCTTCAGGCATCTATGGGCAGAGATGCTCCCTTTAGTAGTCTCCTCCTCCTCCTCCTCCCCCCCTCCTCCTCCTCCCTCTTATGGAAGGAACTCATGAGATTTGTCCTTGCAAAAAATCACTATCAGTTGAAGTAGATACTAAAAGTTTGACAAGTATGGTATATATGGGTGTACAATCAGTGAGGAGTAACAGGTGGAATGAACTCTGATGATGTAATTCTTGAAAATGGATGTATAAAATCTATACTACATTGAAATAAATGACTTGCATTGTTTTTATGCCAAGTATAAATAAAACATAGATTGTGGTATTAACATGATTTGGGGACTCTTTCTCTAATAATTTCTCTAAAATTGGTGCGTTCTGAAATAATTATTTCATTTATTAAATAAATTTATATAGCCACCCAACTTGCACATAGTGACTGTTGAAATACGGAAACAATTTTGTAAAGATCTTCTGGGAAACTGGCTTATGTTTCATACCAGATTCTTCAGAGGCAGCATGCAGAGACTTGCCATCTTCTTTTTTGAGATTTAAATCACTAGCAGTATTTGCAGGTGGGAACTTGTATGTAAATTTGCCATGTTCTAAGCCAACTTGGGATTTCACTTTTAAATTAGGCTTGTTTTATCCATAACAGGGTTTACTAAGCTATAGTTGCTTGTTTTCTTACATAATGCTGATCCATAGACTCTGGTCTGCAAATCTGGCTGAACTGAGTTTAAACATCATGCTAAGCTAAAACAAGACAACCCACATTCCCACCTAATATATGTATGAACTTATAAACCATTCATTCTCAGGATGGAAGTAGTCTTATGTCTTATGTGGAGGAACATTTTCTCTGTGGCCAGTAATGAGCCATATTATTGCAATCCATTGTTCTAGTTTGCTTTCTGTTCTGTCTCATATGAGTTTAGCTATGTGCAAAAACCTAATTGTAGCTTTAAATTAATCACAGTTCTTTGAGTTTGGAATGTCACTGAGATGTGTTTAATTTTAAAATTAGAAGCAGATGCTTCCAGTTTACATGAGATATAAAAGAATGAGAGCATTTGGGATTGTTGCTATATATTGCTTTCTTCCTTTATTACGAAAAACCAAGAGTTCAACACTTTAAAATATTCCAGCCTAATAAGGGCTGTTTTCTGTATTATGAGTTATAAATAGAACGTGATTTCAAAACCTGGTTGTTTTGAAGAGCGTTATTCCAACAGCCTTGATAATAGGAAATGTCTTAAAAATTGAACTGTTTTGTTTTGAGCTTGGTATAAATAGATAGTCCTTGATTTGTGACTGGACGTTAATGGCCGTTTGCAGGCATTTTATGGCTGTCTAGCTGTCGTAAAACATCGCCCCCCCAGGTCACATGATCACATTTGGGTGGCAACCTGTTAGCATTGATGACTGATTGTCAAGTGCCATTCAATCAGACTGATTGTCAAGTGCCATTCAATCATACGTTTGCCATATGCAGTCTTCTCTGCTAGCTTCCCCAGAAAGTCAGTGGGGAAGCCAGCGGGAAAGTTTGCAAGTGGACGGGATGGTGGAGTTGAGGTCTGTTCCCCCGGCATGCCGAGGGATTTCCCCTCCTTGCAGGGAAGGGATATCCTCCCACTTGCTGGAGGAATGGACCTAAATTCTGGCAAAAACGCTACTGAACCCCAGCATTCTGGNATTGTTGCTCCAGGCATCTATGGGCAGAGATGCTCCCTTTAGTAGTCTCCTCCTCCTCCTCCTCCTCCTCCTCCTCCTCCCTCTTATGGAAGGAACTCATGAGATTTGTCCTTGCAAAAAATCACTATCAGTTGAAGTAGATACTAAAAGTTTGACATGTTTGGTATGTATGGGTGTACAATCAGTGAGGAGTAACAGGTGGAATGAACTCGGATGATGTAATTCTTGAAAATGGATGTATAAAATCTATACTACATTGAAATAAACGACTTGCATTGTTTTTATGCCAAGTATAAATAAAACATAGATTGTGGTATTAACATGATTTGGGGACTCTTTCTCTAATAATTTCTCTAAAATTGGTGCTTTCTGAAATAATTATTTCATTTATTAAATAAATTTATATAGCCACCCAACTTGCACATAGTGACTGTTGAAATACGGAAACAATTTTGTAAAGATCTTCTGGGAAACTGGCTTATGTTTCATACCCGATTCTTCAGAGGCAGCATGCAGAGACTTGCCATCTTCTTTTTTGAGATTTAAATCACTAGCAGTATTTGCAGGTGGGAACTTGTATGTAAATTTGCCATGTTCTAAGCCAACTTGGGATTTCACTTTTAAATTAGGCTTGTTTTATCCATAACAGGGTTTACTAAGCTATAGTTGCTTGTCTTCTTACATAATGCTGATCCATAGACTCTGGTCTGCAAATCTGGCTGAACTGAGTTTAAACATCATGCTAAGCTAAAACAAGACAACCCACATTCCCACCTAATATATGTATGAACTTATAAATCATTCATTCTCAGGATGGAAGTAGTCTTATGTCTTATGTGGAGGAACATTTTCTCTGTGGCCAGTAATGAGCCATATTATTGCAATCCATTGTTCTAGTTTGCTTTCTGTTCTGTCTCACATGAGTTTAGCTATGTGCAAAAACCTAATTGTAGCTTTAAATTAATCACAGTTCTTTGAGTTTGGAATGTCACTGAGATGTGTTTAATTTTAAAATTAGAAGCAGATGCTTCCAGTTTACATGAGATATAAAAGAATGAGAGCATTTGGGATTGTTGCTATATATTGCTTTCTTCCTTTATTACGAAAAACCAAGAGTTCAACACTTCAAAATATTCCAGCCTAATAAGGGCTGTTTTCTGTATTATGAGTTATAAATAGAACGTGATTTCAAAACCTGGTTGTTTTGAAGAGCGTTATTCCAACAGCCTTGATAATAGGAAATGTCTTAAAAATTGAACTGTTTTGTTTTGAGCTTGGAATAAATAGATAGTCCTTGATTTGTGACTGGACGTTAATGGCCGTTTGCAGGCATTTTATGGCTGTCTAGCTGTCGTAAAACATCGCCCCCCAGGTCACATGATCACATTTGGGTGGCAACCTGTTAGCATTGACGACTGATTGTCAAGTGCCATTCAATCAGACTGATTGTCAAGTGCCATTCAATCATACGTTTGCCATATGCGATCTTCTCTGCTAGCTTCCCCAGAAAGTCAGTGGGGAAGCCAGCGGGAAAGTTTGCAAGTGGACGGGATGGTGGAGTTGAGGTCTGTTCCCCCGGCATGCCGAGGGATTTCCCCTCCTTGCAGGGAAGGGATATCCTCCCACTTGCTGGAGGAATGGACCTAAATTCTGGCAAAAACGCTACTGAACCCCAGCATTCTGGAAGCCTCAGGATGGTGCTTGCTATTGTTTCTTCCTTCAGAGAGGTGGAAACAATGGTATTCGCTAAAAGGCTTAGCAATGCTTGCATTCTGAGCCATCCAGAATGATGGTGTTCGTGACATGCCCTCTCTCTGCCCACTCCAGCCCAGAGGCCTGGGCCCTCTCTCTGGTCCTTCTCTTAATCACCCATGTGATTGCTCAGGAGTGCAACTGAAAAGAGCTGGGATTGTGGTCACTGAGCGAAGTGGTCACACGGTTTCTCACTTAGCATCCACTTTGCTCAGTGACTGAGATTCTGGACCCAATGGTGGTCATAAGTGGAAGATTGCCTGTACTCCAAAAATATTTTTCACGAGACTTTGTTCCGATGGAGCATATTGAAGGAGGAGGGTGCATTATTTCAGGCTTGAAATAAATCAGATTTGTAATTTTCTATGTACCTGTAATGAATTCCTAATGTTTAAACCAAGTTTTATGTATGATACATACATACTTTATTGATGTGCTGGTAACTGACTTAAATGTTTAATTGTGATGGGTTTATATTTGGCTATGCTGTTGTCTTATGTTCAGCTTCTGTTCTTGAGAGTTTAAAAGCTGCCCAATAATCAGCTTACAGCATAGGCTGGCTTTCTGATGGTGTAGTTCTTAAAGTAAATGAAGAATGGATTAGCCTGACTGGACACAGTTGGATTCTGTCTCTGTATGCTTGTATATAATTTCCAGGCCTATTAAACGTTTTATTATGTTTAAATGTGCCTGGGAAGAATTTGGGTGTCGCTTTTACTTGTGTTTTCTGAATTGATCAGGAAATTAATGTTCCTTGACTTCAATATTGATTTTTTCCCTTTAAATATAGCTATGGTTTGAAGTTTTTTTTATTGCAATCATGTCCATTATATTTTTATTAAATTGTGCTGCATTTCAACATGCCACGAGGGAGATGGCTTGGCGGGAAGGTGTTCTAAACATCCAATTAGTAGTAGTAATAATATTAGCTGCTGTTAGCGTTTGTATATCACAAGGGGGGCAGTAGAGCTGGTCTCCATTTACAGCAGGGGTTCTCAACCTTGGCAACTTTAAGACTTGTGGACTTCAACTCCCAGAATTCCTCAGCCAGCAAAGCTGGCTGAGGAATTCTGGGAATTGAAGTCCACAAGTCTTAAAGTTGCCAAGGTTGAGAACCCCTGATTTACAGCATATCCAGCAGAAGAGTGAGAAGCTTATGTAGGATCCATAACCGCTGCTATGTTTTTGTATGTTTCTGAGGAGCAGAGGAACCATTGGGAAGCTCTTCAGAAAGAAATAGCCCCTTTCACCTAAAATGCAAAAAAAAATAATGTGTTTCAGAAACCATGTGAAACAATGGGATAAGTTCATTCTAAACATGGATTATTCAGATCACTAGATCTAGGTGAAATTGCTGAAACAGCTCTTTAGAGTCTAAAATCAGATTATGGCAACATGGCTCCCAAATACAAATAAGACAGTTCTGTACTTGTTTCCTTTGCAGTTCCCCTTTTTGAAAATTTAACATGATCAACACTGCAGCTGTAAGTAATGTGGCACCCTCTGAAATGAAAAAACAACAACTTTTGTTTGCATAGTGATTTTTAACCCTTTTTGTAATGCTGGAACATAGCATAGGAGCTTTTTCATTATAGATATTTATCTTCTGTATCAAGAGAAACACAGGAGGAGAATACAGGAAAGCCATATCAGTACCCCAAGGATATCTTTGTTTATGTTTATGTTTATTTAGATTTGTATACCACCCTATCTCCCTTACGGGACTCAGGGCGGTGAACAGGCGATAATAAAAATCACAATAAATACCGGTATCTATTCTAGAATCAAATTAAATAAATAAAGGCCTGCTCTAAAATACCCCATATAAAAAACCTATACTAAAACCTATATTTCCCAGTTTTACTGACAGAACTGCATTAATCCCCAGGAGAATTGCATATTTACACGTTGCTGTGGGACTTACTACACAGTAATGCAGAGCCTCATGTTTGCTTGCACAGTGTCTGCAGTTGTTTGTTCATGAACGTCTGTATTCATAAGAGAGATTGAATATAAGACAATCAAACTAGAGCTGGAAGGGACCTTGGAGGTCTTCTAGTCCAACCCCCTGCTTAAGCAGGAGATCCTATACCCTTTCAGATAGGTGGCAGTCCAGTCTTTTCTTAAAAACCTCCATTGATGAAGCACCTACAACTTCTGAAGGCAGACTGTGCCGCTGGTTAATTGTCCTCATTGTTAGGAAGTTTCTCTTTCTAGGTTGCTTCTCTCCTTGAGTTGTTTCCAGCCATTGCTCCTTGTCCTGCCTTCTGGTGCTTTGGAGAATAAACCCCCTCTTCTTTATGGCAGCCTCTCAAATACTGGAATATTGGTATCATGTCATTCCTAGTCCTTCTTTTCTCTAGACTGGTCATACCCAATTCCTGCAACCGTTCTTCATATGTTTTTGTCTCCAGGCCCTTAATCACCTTAGTTGCTCTTCTTTGCACTTTCCCCCCCCAAAGTCTCAACATCTTTTTTGTAATATGGTGACCAAAACTGGATGCAGTATTCCAGGTGTGGTCTTATTAAGAATTTATAAAGCGGTGTTAATACTTCACGTGATTTTGATTCTATGCCTTTATTTATACAACCAAGGATTGTATTAGCTTTTTTGGCTGCTGCCACACATTGCTGGCTCATGTTTAAGTGATGGTCCACTAGGACTCCAAGGTCCCTCTCACAGTTACTGTTTTTGAGCCAGGTTTCGCCTAATCTCTACTTGTACCTTTGGTTTTTCTTGCCTAAGTGTAAAATCTTGCTTTTCTGCACATTAAATTTCATGTTGTTGGATAGGGCCCATTGTTCAAGTCTGTCAAGGTCTTTTTGGATCCTGAACTTATTTTCTGGGGTGTTGGCTATTCCTGCCAGCTTAGTGTCATCTGCAAATTTGATGAGTTCCCCTTCAATTCCCTCATCTAAGTCATTTATGAAGATATTGAAGAATACTGGGCCTAAGATGGAGCCTTGTGGTACCCCACTGCTCCCTCCCTCCATATAGATGTAGTACCATTAAGGGCTACACGTTGAGTACAGTTTGTCAGCTGGTTACAAATCCATCTGGTGATGATGCTGTCCATCTCACATTTTTCTAGCTTACCAAGAAGTAGGTTGTTGTCTACTTTGTTGAATGCTTTACTGAAATGTAAGTATATTATGTCCACAGCATTTTGCTGGTCTACTGATTTAGTCACTTTGTCAAAGAATGAAGTAAGATTGGTTTGGCATGATTTGTTTTTAACAAATCCATGCTGACTTCTAGTTATAAATTTGTTTCTAGATATTCACAGATTTGTTTTTTATTATTTTTTCCAATATCTTCCCAGGTATTGATGTTAGGCTGATTGGTCTGTAGTTTCCTGGGTCTGTTTTTTTCCTTTTTTTATGATGGGAACCACATCAGCTCTTTTCCAATCCTCAAGTACTTCCCAGGTGTTCCAGGATTTATGAAAGATGTGGTGCAGTGGTTCTGAGATAACATCTGCCAGTTCCTTCAGAATTCTGGGATGTAATCTGTCGGGTCCTGGTGAATTATATTCGTCAAGGCCGGATAGGTGTTCTCTTACCATTTTCTTGCTTATTTTAATTTTTATTTCTAGTCTGTCTTTTGCAGTTATGTTTCTGGTCAGTTGGGCTATAGTTTTTTTGTGTGTGATGCAAAGAATGAGTTAAGCAGTTCTGCTTTCTCTCTACTGCCTGTTACTTCCTTGCCATCTTCTCTCTTTAGTGGACCGACTGTTTCCTTGACTTTTTCTTGTTACTTATATGTTGAAAGAAGCTTTTTTTTATTATCTTTGACTTTTGTTGCAAGTCTTTGTTCATTCTGAGCCTTTGCTTTCCTGACTTCATCTTTGCTATCCGCTGATAATCTGCCTAGTTATGTGTCCCTCTTTCCATTTTTTTGTACTTGTCCTTTTTGTCTTTCAGTTTTTCAGAGAAGATCTTTGTGCAACCATGTTGGTTTCTTGGATTTCTTATTTTTCTTTTTCAATGGTATTGTGTTGGACTGGGCTTTTATGATCATATTTTTCAGTGTTTCCCATGCTTCTTTCCCTTTAAGATTTTTATAGATGAAATTTTGCTTAGGCTTTTTCTGAGTTTGTTAAAATCAGCTCTTTTAAAGTTTAAGGCACTGGTTGGATTATATTCTATTGCTTGTGCTTGCATTATATTGAATTCCAATATGGGATGGTCACTCTCGCCCAAAGTTCCGGCAACTTCAATTCCCTCTATCATTTCTCTATTAGTAAGAATTAGGTTTCCTCTAGTTCCCTCCTCTACCTTTTGGATGACCAAGTTGTCATTAAGTTGGTTAGGAATTTGTTCGATCTCGCACTTGCTGCAGAGTTTGTCTCCTAGTTGATATCAGCTAGTTAGTCTCCCATTGTACTGTGGTGTATTTCCTACATACCTTTGTTAATTGATTAGCAAAGAGTTCATCTATTTCTTCTGCTTGGTTGGCTGGCCTATTGTATACGCCTATAGCAATGTCATTTTCCCCCTTTTATATTGACCCATATGGATTCTAGGAGATTTTCATCCTTGGTTTTGTGGATTTCTGTAGAGATGTAGTGATCTTTTATATATAATTCAACTCCACCTCCTCTTTCGTTGGGTCTGTTTCTTTTGAATAGTTTGTATCCTTCCATCAGTACATTCCAGTCATGACTTTCATCCCAACATGTTTCAGTAATGGCAACTATATCATATCTACCTTCAGGTACTAATACTTCAAGTTCACCCTGTTTCTTTCCCTAAACTTTGAGCATTTGTGTATAGGCATTTGAGTCCTTTATGGATCTTGGGTATGTTTCTTGTACTACTTTGTAACTGGGATTTCCATCCTTTCCATCATTCTCTGTTTCATTATGTTTTCCTTTTTTTATTTGTTCTTTCTCTTTACTCCCCATCTCCTTATGTGGTTATCTAGTGGTTTTTGCTTGAAATCAGGCTCTAAAGGTCTTGAAGATTGCCCCCCTCCTCCCTTATTTTTATTTTAAAGCCCTTTTGATAAGATGAGCCAGTCATTTTCCGAATATATTCTTTCCAGTTCTTGTGAGGTGCAGTCCATCCCTTGCCAGTAGCCCTTCATGTAGGTAATGTAGACCATGGTTTAGGAAGTCGAAGTTCTGTTGACAACACCAGTTTTTAAGCCAGTGGTTTATTTCTAAAATCCTTTGCTCCCTCCTGTTGGCCTTTTGTTGGAAGTATAGATAAAAACACCACTTGTGTTCCTAATTCTTTAACTTTCTTCCTTGGCTTGATCGATAAAAGCTGGTTGCAGCCTCATTTAAGAAGCAGCTCTAACCCATGTTCCATTTGCTGGACACATCTCGTCTCTGGCTCTTGGACGGCATCCCAATTTGTGTAACAAACCCTGAACCGCTAGCTCAGGAGTTGCCTAGATTGAGAATCCCTGTTCTGACCCATAGGACTGGCAGACAACTCTGACCCAGCTCTCGGAACGTTAGATTGACTCCGGACTATTTGTTTGTTGTGCTTCTATTTGAAAGCAATTCATTCAGGCAAGCACCTAAGACTCTGAGTTGGTTTGCGTCCTATAAACTCTTGACTTTGAACAAACAAAAATAGCATACCAACTGTCTGAGTCAATAATTGAAAGAAACATTTGAACAATTCAGTTCAAACAATTGAACTGAAGCAGGACTCCTTTAAAAGCCTCTGCAGTGGTTGTGAGCAAGATGGCCAGTCCCCTTGTCTCCTCGCACTCAAGTCCACGGAAGACTGATGCCCTGTGGTCTCTTTAGGAGGAGCAGCTGCCCAGAGTGGTGCCGAGTTATCTACTGCTCTCTCTTTACCTGGAGAGATTCCCCAAAACTGGTCTACTTACTGGGTCTTTGGACTTTGCCACAATTGTCGACTCTGCCTTCCCAGAGACATCTAGTTCACCGTGCCGTTTCTGGATGTCTGTAATATAAGCATGATCAGTGAATGTATCATTGAGGTTTGAAATGAATACAATAAATAAAATTTTAACACTATGGAAATAGCATCAGATTATTCTCCTCAGCCTATTTCTTTTGTGAAAGAAAATAATGCTATTTAGAGAGTCTGTTGGGAGAACAAACTTTATGCTCTTCCATCAAAATGATTAAGATATGTATATCTTTTGAGAGAAATACACATTTTTAAAGACATTTTAATATTCCAAAGCCGTGTTCTTCCCTTATTATTTATATGTCAAATTTCTTTCCTCATTTTAATTGAAAATATGAACTTGTCAGTATCAAGTCCAGATTATCCCAGAAAATTCTGATTTTTAAAGACGTGTTCCAAAATGAGGACAGGTACAGAATCTCTTCAATTGCTTATGAACAAATTATTGGAAAAAATATGCCAAGTTTTAGGGCAAAAATTTTGGCTTGACTGAAATGATTCTTGTCATCATGTCTCTTACAATATTTTGCTTTCCTTTAAAAAAAAAACCCAATTTGCTCTTTAATAAAAAGTATGTGTTACAATGAAACACATTATGTGTGCAGAATGCAAGTCCATTCTATGTTAGCACTTAGGAGAAAATGTATTTCTCTTGTATTACTGTTTGTGCAACATCCTTGGTTACCTCCAGTCTGGGGTATACAATTTGTCCTGGCCTTCCAGTTTTACAACCATTGTAAATTAAGTGTGAATGCTTTCTCACTTAATTTGCAAAAATTGGACTGCAAGTTGTTCAAACCGGTCAGTCCTAGAAGAGATCCACCCCAACTGCTCTTTAGAAGGCCAGATCCTGAAGTTGAAACTCAAGTACTTTGGCCACCTAATGAGAAGGAAGGACTCACTGGAGAAGAGCCTGATGCTGGGAAAGATGGAGGGCAAGAGAAGAAGGGGATGACAGAGAATGAGGTGGCTGGATGGAGTCCCTGAAGCAGGAGGCGTGAGCTTCAATGGACTCCAGAAGATGGTAGAGGACAGGAAGTCCTGGAGGAACGTTGTCCATGGGGTCGCGATGGGTCGGACACGACTTTGCAACTAACAACAACAACAATGAATCATGCACAGGATTCCTGCCAGCAAACTGGATCCAAAGGGGAAGCTGGTCAGTGAAGCAGAGATCCAGATTCCCAAAGATAGATTTTGCATTGTAGTCAAGTATTGTGTGGCAACACACAGATTGTGGCCAAAACCACGTACTGTACTGTAAAGACGAACAATTTCAGTAGTCAGACTCTCCATGAACTGAGGCGTATGAGAGCGAGCCGTAGATGGGAAGTTTCTCCAGCACCTAATTGCATGTGGGCAAGGCCTTAAATCTTTGTCTAGCCACATCTAATGCCCTCCTCTTTTTCCTAATTATTATGCAGCCTGGCATTTTCACACACACGCTCCATTTCTCCTGACTAGTAATATTTCAGTGGATTACCTGAGCTGATAGCTAATTTAAGGTCAGATCTGGTGGCAGGGTTCCCTTGCTCTCGAAAGCAATCTTTTGAGCTAGCAGGGTCTAGGACTCTGGGTCAGTACATTTGCCCAGCTAGTACAGGTAGTCCTCAACTTATGACCACAATTGAGCCCAAAATTTCTGTTACTAAGTGAGACATTTGTTAAGTGAGTTTTGCCCCATTTTGCCTTTTCTTGCCATGGTCGTTAAGTGAATCCCTGCAGTCGATAAATTAGAAGGACGGTTGTTAAGTGAATCCAGTTTCCCCCTGGACTTTGCTTGTCAGAAGGTCGCAGAAGGGGATCACGTGACCCTGGGACACAGCAACTGTCATAAATGTGAGTCAGTTGCCAAAGACTCTGAATTTTGGTGAAGCGACCATACAAAGGCCGTAACTGTGAAAAACAGTCATAAATCACATTTTTCAGTGCCGGTCACTGAATGAGTCCTCGTTCACAAAGGAACGATCAGCTGAGTCAGGGGTGAAGTGGGATCATTGAATCTTCCGGCATTTGTATTTATGCATTCATGAAACGCCCAGGTAATATTTGTGGGGAGACTAGCTATGCTAATTCTGTTGCTAACAGGTATCACCCTCTTGGCAGCGGTTTTGTGAGCAGGCCGTGACATTTTTCTCACGATTCCAAGTATTCATCTGCTAAAAATGCCTGTTGTTGGGCAGGTTTCAAGCGAGCGGCCAAGTATTAGAGTAAAATTTCATTGAAATACTTTGCTGTTTGTGGTCATGCTAAAAGGTAGAAGATCTCCCACAGAAAGCCAGTTAATTGGGAATGGGCGACATTTCGTGAAAGTGACCTTCATTAGGGTAGACCAGGGGTAGGCCACCTTGGCTCTTTTATGACTCGTGGACTTCAACTCCCAGAATTCCTGAGCCAGCCATGCTGAGGGGAAAGGGAGAGGTTTCCAAGCTGAGCCATGCCGGCTCAGGAATTCTGGGAGTTGAAGTCCACGAGTCATAAAAGAGCCGAGGTTGCCTACCCCTGGTCTAGACCACTAACGTGGGAAACAGAGGACAAAAATGGACAAACCATAGGACTAAGCGATAAGCTTTCACTGATCTCACTCTGCCAGATGGCTTAACTCAGAGTCTGGATCCTCCTAAAAACATCTCATCAGCAGCTTCTGGGACTCACCGGCACTCTGGTTGCTTCTGCCGATGCTGAACTTTACACAACGTGTGATCCACCTCTCTGACTTTTATTTGGAGTGTGTCATTATGGCCTTCCTTTTATTATCTTCCCCTTTTCACAAAGCAGCTCATTTTTGTATCTTGCATAGCTGACTCAGGAATTCTGGGAATTGTAGTCCACGAGTCATAAAAGAGCCAAGGTTGCCTACCCCTGGGGTAGACTGACTGGGGAGGAGCAGAACAGTCCTTTCACACGATATGTGCGTGTCATCACTGCCACAACAGGGCTCAAAGGTTTTTAAAACCACTGCTGCAATTTGTATAAAAAAACGGCGAAGAAAGAGTTCGTGTAAAACCCAAATCTTCCAATGCAGTAGACCTTGACTTACGACTGTTCATTTGATGACTGCTCAGCGTTATGACGCTGCTGAGAAAAAAAAGACTTATGACCTGGCCTCACCCTTACGACTCTTGCACCGTTTCTGTGGTCATGTGATCACCATTCAGGCACTTGCGTGATTGCAGCGCCCCGAGGTCAGATGATTGTTCATTTATTTAATTGTTTGTTTGTTTCTATTTATTATTAAATTTATTAGCTGCCCATCTTACCACAGGATAACTCTGGGCGACTTACGTTTACCGTTTGAGACCTTCCCAGCCAGCTTCTGACAAGCAAGGTCAACGGGGCACGCTGGATTTGCTTAATGACCATGGTGGTTTTACTTAATGACCATGTCATTAAGGTTGTAAAATTGGTTGCAGTCGCATGATGATTCATTTAATGACCGGATTACTTAATAGTGGAAGTTCTAGCCCCAATTGTGGAGAGTGAATAGAGGGCGGCTGGTAAAGTGTATATTGAAAGAGACGAAGTATCTAAGGGAGAGGAAAGTCTTTGCATTTTACAGTGGGAAATAAGAATTTTAGGACAAGGTCAGATCCAATCAAAGAATTAAGCCAAGATTGAATGGCAGAATGGAACATTAAATCTTTAGAATATAAAATTTTAGTACTTGGAGAAGATAGCTGATAAAAAAAACCACTAAAAGAAATAGTGAATCAGGTTATATCAAGAAGACAGCAGGTATCCAGAGCTCATTGCTTTCCCTGCTCATGGAATGCATTCATACCTCTGCATATCTAAAAACTAATCATGATCTGTCAGGTTTACCTCTTCAGCTGTTTGTCTAGGCCAGGGGTAGGCAAAGCTGGCTGAGGAATTCTGGGAGTTGAAGTCCACAAGTCATAAAAGAGCCAAGGTTGCCTACCCCTGGCCTAGGCAGTAAGTAGTCTAGAGCAGGGGTCCCCAACCCCCGGTCTGTGGACTGGCACCGGTCCGCAGCAGGCCAGCAAGCAGGCCGCACAAACAAGCAAAGCTCCATCCTCGGGATGCAGGCAGTATTCAAAACCACACTCCCTCCGGTCTGGGGAAAAACCTTTCTCCATGGCACCGGTCCCTGGTGCCCCAAAGGTTGGGGACCTCTGGCCTAGAGAATCAAAGCTTAGTAGCTAATGCTAAAGCCAAGTGGGCGAGGAAGAATATTTCTCTCTCAGATGGGTTTTTAAAAGGAGGCAGGGAGAGCCGGTTCTGTGTAGCAGTGAACACACCTGGCTAGGAGCAGGGAGGAGGTGAGCCTTAGTCCCACCTTAGGCGTGACGGCCAGCTGAGTGACCTTGGGCCAGTCCTTCTCCCAGCCTTAGGAAGGAGGAAGGGCAAGTCCCTTCGGAGGTCTCGCCAAGAAAACCACAGGGACTTGTCCAGGCAATCGTCAGAGTCAAGACTCGAAGGGACCAAAAAAAAGGGGGGACTCTATTCTGTCCTTGTTTTTTGTCTTCCATGGGAGGAATGGGACCATCTTTTCCAGGCTGGCTTAGGGCCAGGTAAGCAGAAGCCCTAAAGCCAGGAATCTCTGTGGAGAGTCATGAAAAATAATACAAACCAGTCAGTCCTCGAAGAGATCAACCCCGACTGCTCTTGAGAAGGCCAGATCCTGAAGTGGAAACTCAAGGACTTTGGCCACCTAATGAGAAGGAAGGACTCACTGGAGAAGAGCCTGATGCTGGGAAAGATGGAGGGCAAGAGAAGAAGGGGACGACAGAGAATGAGGTGGCTGGATGGAGTCACTGAAGCAGGAGGCGTGAGCTTCAATGGACTCCAGAAGATGGTAGAGGACAGGAAGGCCTGGAGGAACGTTGTCCATGGGGTCGCGATGGGTCAGACACGACTTCACAACTAACAACAACAACAACAACAACTGTATTTAAGGACAAGTAGAAGCTGGATGCAGGTTGGCATTTTGATTGTTTGGGGGGGGGAGAATGGTTTCAGCTGTTGCCCTTTTGTTCTGCCTGGGTGGGGGGAGGTTGCAGGTGAGCAGGGCCTGCGTCTTCCTGGCCAAAGGAGAAAGAAAGAAAAGAACGGAAAAAACCCTTTAGGCGTTTTTGTTATTTTCTTGGTATGTGTAATAAAGACTTGAATTGTCCTGAGTCGGCAGTTTCATTCTGAGAAGGGGAACGAACTGCCCCCAGAGATCAGGGTGATCCCTGATCTCCCTTCCTTCCGCCGCGCCCTCAAGACATGGTTGTTCCAGCTTGCGGGACTGGCCTAAAGGGATTTTAAAGGGGTTTTAATCACTTTTAATTCAAATTAGATTTAAATATTTCTTTTTAATTAATTTTAAAGGTGTATTGTATTTTTGTATTTTATCTAATTGTTAGCCGCCCTGAGTCCGCAAGGAGAAGGGCGGGATATAAATGTAATTAAATAAATAAAATAAATAAAATAAAATAAAATAAAATAAAATAAATAAATAAATAAATAAATAAATAAATAAATAAAGGTTTGACTTTCGCATCTTCCTCCACTCAGCTAAGTTACAAACCAGGACATAAAAAGGGGAAGAAGCAGCTATTTCACCTCTTTCTGAATGACTTCGCTTCAGAGAAGATTCCTCCGGGGCAAAGCAGCTGGTGGCAGCGATTGTTGAAGGCCAGGAAAGATTATGGGGGTGAGATCTAGAGCAGTGGTTCTCAACCTGTGGGTCGGGACCCCATTTGGGGTCGATCGACCATTTCATGGGGGTCGCCAAGCAACACTGTCCGCCATTTTTTTTGTCCGCCATTTTTTTTGTCTGCCATTTTTTCCCCCTTTTCCGGCGGGTGCCTTACCTCCCTTGGGCTGGGCCAGCTGGTGGTCGGCCTGCTCCGTCTCTGCCGCTTGCCAGCTACACCTCGGCCGGCGCAGGGGGCGGAACCATGCATGCGCGGCGCTCCTGGGCAGGGAAAGACCTCGACTTACGACCGGTTGGGTAGTCCTCGACCTACGACCGGTTTAGTCCTCGACTTACGACTGGTTTAGTCTTCGACTTACGACCGGTTGGGGTCGCGGCATTAAAAAGGTTGAGAACCACTGATCTAGAGTTAGATGCCCCCCCATGGGGCCCTGTTACATCCCAAGTATTTGCATTTGCCCCCACAACTCCCACTCAAAACACTGACATAGAATAATGTTGTTGGCAAGAAAAAGTTTGCAACACCAATTTTTCCATGCTTTGAAATGGGGATCTCCAAACTGGCAACTTTATGACTTGTGGGCTTCAAGTCCCAGGATTCCCCAGCCAGTGCATGCTGGCTGGGGAATTCCGGCAATTGAAGTCCACAGGTCTTAAAAGTTGCCAAGTGTGGAGAACCCCGCTTTAAAAAATGCAATGCGTAGAAGTACAAAACAATTTAAAGATAATCGTGTTTACATGGAGTTTATTTATTTAGTGTATGATGAGAACATGACAGAAGAGTTTATTTAATAAAACAATTTCATTTAAGACTAAGGAAATCAATCATACGATTGGAGAATTGATAAAAGAAAGTTGGGAGACACTAAAGCAAATTACCAAATTAGGTAACCTCATCATTGCTAGTAAGGAGGGGGGGTGATGTCATTTTATATACTGGTGCTCTGTTAGGATGGGAGGGTTGCTTGATTGGAGTATTGTTCCATCCATCCCAACATCCACAGTTACAGGGTCGCAATCTAGATGAATGGCAACCTGTTCACGCTTATTTATTTATGTAATTTAGCATATGGCAAAAATGTTAAAAAGCACATCACAATTACATTCTCAGCGAGTAAACATGAAACTATTCTATTTACAAATTCAAAGCTAGACTATATAGTCAATACACAATGGAGTTGCCTACAAAAAAAATCCCTGGAGTTTTCCTGATATGCGCTCAGTCTCACAATATGTTGCACTGTCTGCTTTGGACTTATGACCAGTTGCCAAGCACACCCTGATCACCCTTCTCCAACCTTCCCCACTGGCTTGCTCAGAAAGTCAACAGGGAAGCTGGCAGGGAAGGCCACAAGTCCCTGGGGTAGGTCTCCCCAACTTGCGCACCCTTCCCCAGGGCCTTCTGTGCTGGTGCCATTCTAGCCATCCATGCACACACATCCTGATCCCCCATGCACCTGAGCCACACATTGCCTCTTCTGAACACTCCCAACCTGTCTGGTGCCTCTTGTTCAGCTCCTTGCGCCCTCCCCAACCTGTGCCTCTTGTGCATTTACCTGCGCTGTCAGCAACCTACATGGTGCCCCTTGCGCATGCTGGTGAACCCTCCCTGCGCCTCCCCCACACCCTCTTGCTCCCTTCCCCAACTGGCGTCAGCCATGCACCTGCCAGGGGGCCTGGGACTTGCAACTTCCTGCTGGCTTCCCCATCAACTTCAGTTTGGGGAAATTGTCTTGCCTAATGCCTGTGGAATTCAGTTAATGACAGCAGTTGGGATTGCAGTGATTGCTGTCGTTAAGTGATGTGGTCACTCTTAATGACCGCATCACTTAGCGATGGAAATTCTGGTCCCAGTTGCCATTGTAAGTCAAGGACTACCTATAGCAGTGATGGCAAACCTTTTAGAGACCGAGTGCCCAACTGCAACCCAAAACCCACTTATTCATCGTCGGGTGCCGGGTGGGTGTGGCCCATTGGGTGGGTGTGGCCAATTGGGTGGGCGTGGCTGCGGTGGTAATGGCAGACTGGGTGGGACTAAAAAATTCAATCAATCAATTCCAACTTTGCAAGATCTTTTTTTTCCCGCGAGAAGTTGAAATTGACTGATTGATTGAACCTTTTTTTTTTTTTGCACACGGCGGCGGAGGCCTAAAGCGAAAAGGTTTTATAAAAGACAGCTGAAGGCCTAGGACTGGGGCGATGGCGTGTGTGCCCACAGAGAGGGCTCTGAGTGCCGCCTCTGGCACCCGTGGCATAGGTTCGCCACCACTGACCTATAGTTATTTATGAGCCAGTTTGGTCTAGTGGTGAAGGCACCAGCTAGAAAGCGGGAGACCATGAGTTCAAGTCCCACCTTAGCCATGAAAGCCAGCTTGGGTGACTTTGGGCCAGTCACTCTCTCAGCCCAACCAGTCTCAGAGGGTAGTGGTTGTCAGGAAAATATTAGGAGAAACATATATTAGATATGTTTGCTGCCTTGAATTATTTGTAAAAATAATGGTGGATACAAATAACAACAACAGCAGTAATAACAATAAAAATGGTGTTCTACTCCAAATCACTTATATAGGGTTGCTGAAGTGTGAAATTAAATCGTAGGATTTTAAAGGTTGTCTAGACATGTTTAAAGCAATTAATTACTAAGGTAATTAATTATCTTCGGGCTGGCTGTAGATGGTTTTTTTTTTTTTTAAGGAAATGAAGATCATGGTCACCAGTCATGAGAGTCATTTTGCTATAGTGGTTAAAGGTCCCAGGCTAGAACATGGGAGATTGTGACACTAGTCCTGCACAAGCACAAAGCTAACCGGGTGACAATGGGCGGGTCCCCTTTCTCAGCCATTGGAAGCAACCAGGGGCAAACAGCTTTGGAAAATCTTGCCCAGAAAACTCTGTGGACATGTCCAGGCAGTTGCTTGAAGGCAAGACTAAAGGTGCGGTTGTGTGCATGCGCACAAACAAAACTTACTTATTTTTAACTTTTAAAAGAACACAGTTTTCCTTGCTTCCGTGTTTGTAAAAATGTGCTATCATTTTATTCATATTTGGTGCATTGCATTTAGTGCTGTTTATATTCGCTGATTGGTAAATAGATTACTGACATCACTAACTTCAGAGTTGAGAGTATGAACCAAGCACATATTTTAATTTTGCTTTTCATTAAGGTAGCAATCAGAATTAAGTTTACTTAATTTTTGTGCATTCATTCATTTGCTGTGATTATTATAAAGTGTTTTTTAAATCACAACTGTCCCTGATTATGAAACTATGCCTCCATGTTGTGATTCCTCAAACTACCAGGAGCTTGGACTCAAATCCTTTACTTACTAATAAGAATCAGTTGAACAGACTTTTTCAAATAAAGCTATGAAACCATCTCACGTTTCTCATCTCATCAAAGAGAGAAAGGCTTGGCATATTTGAAACATCTTTATGGATTATTTAATTGTAGATGAGTACAGTGATGGACTTAGCCTGGAAATAACAAATAGGAGGCAGGTCGATTCACTGATTAATTGTTCTCACCATTAGGAAAGTTCTCCTTAATTTCAGGTTGCTTTTGTCCTTGGTTAGTTTCCATCCGTTGCTTCTTGTCCTGCCTTCAGGTGCTTTGGAGAATAACTTGACTCCCTCTTCTTTGTGGCAGTCCCTCAAATACTGGAATACTGCTGTCATGTCAACCCTGGTCCTCCTTTTCACTAGACTAACAGGAAGTTTTGAGAAACCCAAGACCACCTTGATTTTCTTTGACATAAGAGGGAGGGAAAGAGAGACACTGCCAGCTATTCTATTATAGCCTATATCAGGGGTCTTCAAACGTGGCCCTTAAATGACTTGTGGACTTCAACTCCCAGAATTCTTCAACCAGGTACGCTGGCTGAGGAATTCTGGGAGTTGAAGTCCACAAGTCATAAAAGGGCTACGTTTGAAGACCGCTGGCCTATATCAATAAAATACAACTTCAGTTCTCTTTGTGGTGTTATGTTTCCTGATATGGTTTACCTTGAAAAGCTAATCAACACCTAGCAACTTTATTTACAAAGATATTGAAAAGGCCATGAATGAATGCGTTGCATCTTACTGTATTTCAGGAATGATTGGCAAATGTGGTAAGCTACACAGTAGAGGGTATTTTAATAATGTGAGCCTTGCTGGAATATTTCATAGTAATGCATTAAGATCAAACTGAGATTTTGAAATTCCGGCCAATTAATGGTGCAGCGGTGCAGAGATACATTGATAAAAAGAGTAATTGATATTGAGGAACAGCTTCTTTAAAACAGCAGCAAAACCAATCTTTCTGCAGTTGAACAAATCCATGGTGACGAATGCGGCATACCTCTGCAAGAAGACTTGTTAATTGATTAAATGCCATCCAATCTGGGTCAGTTCTTAGTGACCGCATGATAGACTCTCTCCAGGGTGATCTGTCTGCAATTTGGTCTTCAAGGCTTCTCAGATGGATGTCCATTGACAACACAATTGAGTCCATCCAACTTGATCATTCTGTTCTTCATATTTTCCTAGCAACTTAACAAGGAAGTGGGCCTTCATATAATAGGTCTAAAATGTAATAATTTAAATATGGTCATTTCTGCCTCCAATGAAAATTCTGTGTTGATTCATTTTGTGATGGACATGTTAATTTTCCTGGCTGCTTTAAATGTCTTTTCCAGCACCGGAGTCTGAATGCATCAGTTCTCATTCTCATTCTCATTCTCATTCTCTCTCTCTCTCTCTCTCTCTCTCTCTCTCTCTCTCTCTCTCTCTCTCTCTCTCTCTCTCTCTCTCTCTCTCTCTCTCTCTCTCTCTCACACACACACACACACACACACACACACACACACACACACTCTCTCTCTCTCTCTCTCACACACACACACACACACACACACGACAACTTTAAGATTTGTGGACTTTCACTCCACAACTGAGAAATTCTTTGAAGTCCACAAGTTTAAACATTTCTAATCTTTGTAAGTATAGATATTTCTAAAATTTTTATTGCTACCACACCCAAGTGCTTATTTATTCCTTGCCTGATGGATCTTTTCCTCTTGATGGTCTTTCCCCAGAGGCAGAGACGACCGGCTGCTCCGACTTTTCGTTAATCAGTTCTGGTTGCTGCACCAATGCTCATTCTATCGATTAGTCACTTTTATATCTAATTGTCCCAATTTTTTACCGTGCTCCTTGACTTTCATTACTAGAGCTTCTAGATCATTTGCTTTGATGTTTCTTCCTCTGATCCGTGGGAATCTTCTAGTCCAGTTTCTCTCAGTGCATATTAAGAATACTGATTGACTTGATAAGGAGAGAGAATACAGGTTTGTCTCACTTTGCTGACCTGAAGCTGGTCTGTTGCATCTGGACATGGAATATCCTATCTTGGGTGTAGATTTTCCATGACAATAGTGATGTTATGAGATCCCCATTTTTTAAAGGACATCTCACAGCTTAACAGGGTTAAGTCAGAGTTAAATTTTCTGTAGTCATTGAAATAAATATTGGCTTATTTTGGGTATTCTTTGGCTTTGTCAGTTATTCAGTCTGACTAGTAATGTAATTGAGCTCAACGTTTCCATTGTTAAGCAAGGCAGTTGTTAAAATGAGTTTGTCCCATTTTATCACCCTTGGTGCCATAGTTGTTAAGTGAATCACTGGCATTGTTAAGGGGACTTGGCTCCTCTCCTTGACTTTTCCTCTCGGAAGCCGCCGCCTGGGAAGGTTGCAGATGGTGATCCCATGGGAAACGCCATAAGTGCATGCCAGTTGCCAGGCACCCAAATTTTGATCACATGACCAGGGGTGTGTGTGCTGTAAACGTTGTGAAAACTGGTCAAAAGTCACTTTTTTCAGTGCTGTTAGAATGGTCACTAAATGAATGGTTGTAAATTGAGGACTACCTATATTCTGCTGAGAAACAGTTCTATCAGGCTGAGGTTCTTCACGAAAGAACTTCAGCGTAAGAAAATATTGTGGATTTACGGCAGTTTCGAAGAAGAGGGGTTGAGATTGGTTTTTCTTGCACTCAGCGTGTAAATTCACAAACATCTTGTTGCAAAATGTTTAAATTGTGGCCTAAATCAGTGCTTTATGAGTAAATGCAGCAAATAAAATTAAAACTAACTCCAAGAATAATCAGCCATTTCATCTATTTTGTTAAGATTATGATGAACATTTTGATAATTTGTTATTACATCTAGATCAGTGTTTCTCAACCTTGACAGTTTTAAGGCATGTGGACTTCAACTCCCAGAATTCCACAGCCAGCAATGCTGGCTGTGGAATTCTGGGAGTTGAAGTCCACATGCCTTAAAATTGTCAAGGTTGAGAAACACTGATCTAGATGTTCAGTAGCTTTCCGAAAGTGATTGTTTGACACATTTATTTGATTTATAATAGAAATCAAATACACTTTTGAATTACAATAATGGAAGCAAAATTGGCACCTGTAGAAGATTTTAAAAATGAAAAAAATGTGTTTTCCTTGACAGAAGTCTCTAAGTAGCTTAATAACATTAATTTCATATTTAGTTACACCTATTGATTTTTATCTCTGTATTTATTGACTATTCAGGCAAAAAAACTTCTATCAACTCTTCTCAAGCAGCTTAAAACTGCTGACAAAGAGAAATTTAGAAGCCACTTAATGTGCTCTGAGAATTGACAGGATGACGGAGTTCAGTGGCCTAAAAAGTTTGAAGGGTGATGGTAAATACACTTGGGGAAAACGTGTCAAGAGATAATTTTGCAACTGTGCCACAATGACAAATGAAAGCCTATTGTGTTCAAGGTGGAAATGTACCATTTCAGCAGAAGCTGAATACTCTTTTATCCACAATTGTGGAGCAAACTCTCATTAAAGCTACCGGTTTTACAACTTTGTATCTAGTTGAATCAGGTTCCAGAGCAATCAGTAGGTTTTTTTTAAACAAAAGAAACTTATTTTGGACGTATTTTTCTTAAACTAAATAATACATTTATGGGAATAATGAAAAAATGTTTGTGTGAAAATCTTATTCGATAGCCTCTAACGAGAACCTCTTTAAATTAAATAACACTTAAAATGATTTACAAAACTGAAATGTAACAGGTGAGTGACAGTAACAATTTATAAAGAGGTATAAAAACCAGAAATGTTATATGGGCGGGTGATAAAATCTATTGCAAGAATATTGAAAAACTGGGTGCTGATTGAAAAAGGTTGAATATTAGTGCACTAAGGCATCGCCTGTTGATGGGAGTCGGGTGGCATATAAATTTAATACATTGCAGGTAGTCCCCGACTTACGACCACAGCTGAGCCCAAAATCTCCGTTGTAAAGCAAGGCATCTGTTAAGTGAGTTTTGCCCCATTTTACCATCTTTTTGGCCACATTTGTTAAGTGAATCACTGCAGTTGTTACGTGAACCAGCCTTCTCCATTGACTTTGCTCACGGGGAGTTGGTTGGGAAGATTAGAGATGGTGATCATATGACCCCAGGACGGCGCAATGGCCGTAAATAACGATAAATGCCAATTGCCAGCGCCCAGATTTTGATCACACGACCGAGTGATCGTAAGTGTGAGAAACAGCCATAAGTAATTTTTTTCAGGGCTGTTTATAACTTTGAACGGTCACTAAATGAATGGTTGTAAGTCCAGGAATACCTGCATAATGTATTTTTATTACAGCCACTCTTGTGTTCAGCTGGGATTCCATTAATTTCAACCCTGTTCCTGTTTTGCTCTTCTTTTGGTAAGCTGGCGTATGGTAGCCTTTTAGATAACTACTGTAGACCAGGGGTCCCCAACCCCCCCGGTCCGTGGACCAGTACCAAGCAACCAAGCTGCACAAACAAGCAAAGCCCCATCCGTGGGATCCAGGCAGCACACAAAATCACGCACTNCTCTCCATGGAACCGGTCCCTGGTGCCCAAAAGGTTGGGGGCCTCTGCTGTAGACCTTTTTGTGCCCTGTGCAGCTGAATATGCTCTAGGCTTTTCTTACAGGTTTTCCCCCCAAGCCCTTTATCGTCCTGCTTGCTCTGCTGAACCCCTTCTCACTTTTCCTTTGAAGTGTGCTGCCAAAAATGGGTCACACTGGACTGTGGCGTTTCCTCTCATGATTTGCTTGCTGTTCATGAAGCTCAAGATAGCCTCCGACTCTGCAGAGTTGCTTCCCCTTGTTGCTCATGTTCAGCCAGTGATAGTGTTTCTGGCTATTCCTCACACAGAAGGCTGCCATGCCACGTTTCTCCAGTGTTATACCAATGCATCTGAACTTCCCCACCACATGCAAGGACTTTATAGTTAATACAGTTAAATTTTGCATTGTGTTCAAGCATGTGGGATATAATCCAGCTCCCCTAGCTTGGCCATTGATAAGCAACACTTCCATTGCATTGTCTGTTACTTGTAAATAAGTTTTATTAGGGGACATTTGGAACTGCCTTACAGTATGCTGAAGAAGCATGTATAAACAGGCTTTGGGTGCAGTGGTATAAACCAGTTGCAAATCCATGTGACCGTGATTCTCCATAGGAGACCTTGGTCCGGCATTGCGTCTGTACCAATCCCTTGCACGTTTACTATAGAGCAGTGGTGGCGAACCTATGGCACGCATGCCAGAGGCGGCACTCAGAGCCCTCTCTGTGGGCACACAGGCCATGCCCTGGAGATGGCAACCGTCCCTCTTCAACCAGCTGCCCACTAAGTTGCCAAGGTCCCACATGGCCGGATGCATCCCAGCACCCATGCGCTCGCCGGCCTATGTGTGCGGGGGCCAATGGTGTCAGGCAGCAGCCGCCCCTGCCACACCTTGCCCTGTGACAATGGCATCCCCGCCCTGCCTCCCCTTGCCTCCCCTCACCCCGCAGGACGAGCCTCCTGCCCACCGCCCCACCTGGCAGAGACCCCCTGGATCTCCCCCAACCCTGCCCGGCCCCCATAGGCGTCCCTCCCCACGAGCAACATCAAGGTGATCACGCCCACCTTGGCCACTCCCACCCAATCTGCCATGACCACCACAGCCACGTCCACCAGTGGGCCACGCCCACCTGGCACCCGGCGATAAATAAGTGGGTTTTGGATTGCAGTTTGGGCACTCGGTCTCTAAAAGGTTTGCCATCACTGTTATAGAGAGATACAGATTTAGGCTTGCATGTTTTTTTGTTGAAAAACACGGGCTGGTTCCTGGCTCCGTGCTGACGGATGCATCACTGATAGTGTCTTCTAGTAGTCCACCTGGTGCAGCTGCTACCGGTCAGTAGCTTCTCAGGCCGCCACTGCTCTTCTTGAATTGTGGAAGTGTGTTTGCTCTTCTCCAGTCTTCTGGCACCTCACCAGTTCTCCAAGACTTTTCAGAAATAGTTCTTCCATCATTTCTGGTAGCTTCTTCCACATCCTGGGATGTATAATTTGTCTGGTCCAGGATACCAACTTGTGGAGGGTAAAAATTCACCTTGCTACTTGAATCAGTTCTGAGTTGGATTCCCTTCCTTTGTACAAGGAAGTTTTAGAAGAGCTCTCCTTTTCTGAGAGAAGAGAAATGCAAGGAAAGTACTATGTCTTGTTCGACTCCCAATTGCCACTTCCCTCACCTTTTCTGCCAACAGATCAGCAGCTTCCTTGACTCTTATTTTGGACATAACCCCCCCCCCCAATGCCCCTTGCTTCTTACGTTTATATTTATATTGTAATTGTTGTTATCTTCAGCTCATTTTAAATTTTAGCTTTCCAACTTCATCCCTACAGCATCGGCTCTCAGTTTGGCTTCTTGGGCCTGTCAGTTGCTGTTTATTGTGCCCTGGAAACGCAAATGTGGGCCTGGTGCTTGGTGGCCCTTGTATCTGGCGGCTAATGTTTGTCTTTCAGGGTGTCTCCAATAGTATATTATTGACTGAACTGCCCCAGATATTAATTAATGCTGTAATGCTTGTAAGAAGTGATTATACTTTAAAAGAGGCACTAGAGTGATTGCGTGAAGAGCTCTGTGATCTGGAATGAGATCAGTTCATCTGTGTTTTGCTACTTGTACCTGAAATATCCTGGGTTGATTTGGGAAAGGATTATGCTACCCCTCAAAGTGCAAACTTGTTTTTTAGAAGTTGCTCCAAGGGATTGCTACTTGATCGGTTTGACTTTTTATGCAGCTTTGTTATCTTCTTACATTTGATGTTATGTTTTTTCAGTTGAGTCGTACAACTTACGTGTTATATTAAAGGTGGAAAAAAATTATCTTTGATTTATCTTTGCATTGTGTTTTATACCTCAAAAACCTGGCATTTTAAAAGGGGTGTGTAGACTTTTCATATCCAATGTATGATGTTGCTTTTTGACAATCCTAAAACTATACTTAATAAAAATATGATTGTGGAATTACACAGAAATTATTGTTCATTGGAGGAACCATGTTATGTTTAAGTTTCTTCACTGGCTGCCTGTCCCTTTTCCTGCCCAGTACTGGGAGCCAATGCTGAGAAGACTTTGCGAAGAAGGCCTTCTAATCGGCCAAATAAACTTGTTGATTTGAGTTAGTAGAAGATGCTTTTGGTTCTGGTGCTCCTGCTCTTTAAGGTGAAACTAATGAGGCCAAAAAAGGAATGTTTTTGGCTGCTATACACCAGGGCTTTTCAACCAGTGGTACGGGTACCACCTGTGGTACATTGGCACCTGGCAGGTGGTACGCGAACATCCTAGAAAAGTAGCAGGGGAGGGGAATGAGCTGAACCGGTGGCAGCACCGCACAAGCCTGAGCGAGAGACGGCTGGAGCTGCAGGGCTGTCAGGGCTCAGTGGAAACGCCAGGATCAGCGCCAGGCTCCAGCTGGAGCTCGGCGCTGATCCTGGCGCTTCCGCTGAGCCCAGAAGAAGCGCCGATCAGCTGGAATGTTGCAGCCTTTCCAGGGTCTTGTGATTTACATTCAGATGCTTGGCAACTGATTCATATTTATGACGGTCACAGTGTCCCAGGGTCATGTGAAGTGACCAAAACCTGCTGCAACCACCCAGCAGATGGGGGGAATAAAAACCACACACACCCCCACCCCACCCCCGCTGCCAATCCTCAACAGAAATGCTCACAACAATGAAAACCTCAGACAGGAGGAAGAGCGCCGCTGGGTGGGTAGGCAGGTGTCTTGCTCGGCTGTGGCTTGGGGGGCACTTTTTTCAGTGCCATGGTAACTTGGAACAGTCACTAAGCGAACTGTTATAAGTTGAGGACTACCTGTACTTTATCACTTTTTTCCTTTTGGGGGGGTCATCAAGTTTTTGACACCTTGCTAGGCGACTGGTGGTACTCGGATATTGCCATATCCTAAAAGTGGTACAATGGGTGAAACAGTTGAAAAGCCCTGCTATACACCATCTTTGAAATTATTTCACTAAAATCTTGAGTTTCTGCTTTGTAATCTTTCAGGTAATGAGTAGATGTGGTTTTTTTCCCCTCAATCGTTTTATCGAAGTGCAATATTGTTTCTGTGCTTTGTTGTGTGCTGTTTGTTGTTTTGATATAAACCACCTTAGAGTTAATTGATGGGCAATATACACATTTCTAAAGTAATAGCTTTTCTGAGATAACAGTTGGCTGGGATTTCTCCTTATCCAGAGAAGTAGATTGAGCATCTTTTTTACACCTTCATTTTTTCTAGCAGAAAGAAAGCTTTTAGCGGGTTTTTAATCTGTTCATGGTTTTAAAAATGGTTTCAGATTGCCAGCTCATTATTTTAACTGTGTTTTTCAGCTTCTCTTCTTCTTTCATTGTTTTTATTTATTTGTTAGTGTCACACCTCAGTAGTGTCAGAAATAAATCAAGTGATTTTTACAGAACAATACAAAAAGATGCTTCTTGTCCATAGGTTTACAGTATACTCTGAAAAGACACAAGGTGGGAGGCACAGGAAAAAGACAAAAAGCGATACCAGTTCTTGGCCTGAGGGGGAAGCTAATTGAGGCCCTCTGAGAAGGAGGCAAGTGAGTTAGGAATTTCGGAATTGGAAAACTTAACAAAAGCTCATCTGATGAAATATTTATATAGATTGTGCTTGTAAATCACAGTATAGCTGTAACGCACAGATATGCATGTTCTTATGCTTAAGTGTGGAATCCTAGAATTGAAAGTGTCTCCATTTAAACCATTGAGATCAAACTTTGGCTCAGTTCAAGAATTGAAAATAAACTATGTCTCAGACAAGAAGTCACCCCAGCTTGGTTTGAACACATCTGGTGAAATGAAGCCCTCACCTTTCTGGCATTCAGAGAGTAGGGTAGGGTAGAGGTAGAAGTAGAGTAGAGCAGAGCAGAGCAGAGCAGAGCAGAATCTTGGAGGTCTTTTAGTCCAGCCCCCTGCTCAAGCAGGATGGAGCCTGCCTTTCTATAACTTAAATCCATTATTCCATAATGGAATATTCTAAAACAAAAGAGAAGCTTCCCTGTCCTGAATTAATCCACCGTCTTGCTTGGCTTTGCCCCACCTAGATCCTGACAGCCTCCAGGCATCGAATCATGGCTTGTCTTGTAGCCCTCATTGAGGTCAGAGTGAGATGCACAATGAGGTTTTCTTTAGTGTATGAATGATGCCTCACACCTAACCAGCAGACGATTGTCCCAGCAGCTTCATGGAGATGCTAAGCGGACCGAGCCATGGTGTCCTTCAGGTCACTCCACAGATCATCCCATGAGAATGACCAGCGCAGTTCCCCTCCAAATGTAGCTAAAGCCAGACTGCCATAGATCAATTTCTTCTACCTGTTTTCTGTAATTGCAGTGACCCTACTTTTTTTTATGATCTTCTCTAAGAAGAGAATATTGGGGAGGGGAGAGGAGGCTGCACGCAGGCCTGGTTCCTGCAAAGTGGGCAGAGTTGCTAGGACCTTACCTTTTCTCCAAGAAGCATTTGTTAACAGCTCCAGTCCAGTTCTCAGTCCCTTCCCTAGTGGCTTTCAGTAGCCAGGTGAGACAGGTATCCAATTCACAAGTGTCAGAGCTGAGACCCCAGAAACCCCGTCCATTTCCTCAAGATTCCCAGTCTCCAACACCTTCCACAGGATATCACCTCTATCACCTCGCTAGATTCTGTCCATTTGGTTTTGCTTCAAGCCAGAATGGGAACAATTTTATTCAGAAAGTGCCTGAGCAGATTATGGCAATTTAACCTAATAGGTTTTCCCAGTCTATCTATTCTTACTAGGGATTATTAGCACACTCTAAATAGTGGTGCAGCCGGCCCACATTCCACAGAGGCAGTGAGGGCAGAGAACTAATTCCGTTTGGCCACCATTATTGCCACGGCACAAGCTCAGCTCAGAGATGTGTTTAGTCACACTTCTTTCTTGTTCAATGCCAGTGGTCTTTGCCTGCTTTATTTTTCAGAAAACCAAGGAAATTATAAAACCATTGGCTATAGAAGAGTTTGCTGGAAACAGCTCGACTCCTTTTTCATTGATTTACCTGTGACACCCATTTCTCTTTCCTCCCCCCCCCCCCCGCTTGTTGCTCTGTAATTGCACCTTCAGCTTTTATTTCTGGATCAGTTTTCATGGAATTCTCTGACTCACAACTTTTGCATTATTTTGTGTTTCTGCCTCCAGATTCTTCAAACCAGCAGCCTTGCAGTGCTGATATCATTTATAAGGCAAACAACTGTCCAACAACACTCCTTCAGCTCTCCAAGCCTTGTTCTTGCCATCCACGTAGCCTACCCTTATCTTGGTTATGGTTTAAAGTTTTACGATGTGCCAATAGAACTTTGAATGCCCTCGCTTTCTATTTGTATCAGTCACTCTAAAGCAAGGTTCTCCAAAAGTTGGCAACTTTAAGACACGTGGATTTCAACTCCCAGAATTCCCCAGGCAGCATACGGCTGGCTGGGGAATTCTGGGAGTTGAAATCCACAAGTCTTAACAATTGCCAACTTTGGAGATTGTGGTCTAAAGGTTTGCATGCTATAAATACTTTGCTGAAGTCAAGGCTTCTTACATCCACAACCTTCCCCTCTATCTGTTAAGAAAATTAGCTGGATGGATGTACATAAGATTCAGAGATTCATTAGATGATTCCATGATATGCAGACTTATGCAGACTCCATGCAAGCTTGGTATGCCATTGTTGATCTTGGTATGACATTGTTGAAGGTGTATTATCTGTTACATACCATATTCACAAAGCGGATGGAGAGATTTGCAAGATTATTCAAATTTACTGTTATCCCTTCCTCTTAATCCATTTGGGATAAATGATAGAGCCAGAAGAGATCTTAAAAAGAATCTCTGGAGACTACAAGGTGTAGGAATGTGAAGGGACGAGGAGCACAGATAGGGTGGTTTCACCCCCACCCCCAAATCAGGGTTTTTTAAAAAGAAAACAAAAGCCTAGAAGTCAGCAAATGGCTATGCAAATAAGGTCATCGAGAAGGACTTAAAGTCTATTACGGTGGTTTATTTCCTTGGAAGAGGTGAGATATATCTTGTAAAAACAGGAAAGAAAGTGTTTGGCAGCATTTTATCAGTCTCATCAGGAGAGATTTAAACTAGAAACAAAGAGGCGGATTGGCGGGACCCAGAACCAGCTATGCAGCCAAGTACTGGGAGCACAAAAGTGCATCATAAATGGAGAAACGGGAAGCCAGGACATCCCTTAATAACTAAAAAATCAGATTTATTTTTAAATCCAGTGAAAGTAAATCTTTTTCCATATCACTCTTGTAACTTGCCATTTTTAATCCAAATCCCAAACGGATTAATTCTCAGTTGTATCCTCTTTTATCTACTCTTTTAAACCCATTTTTATGGTATCCGAAAATCTTAAGAGAAGTTTATTATAGTGTGTTCCCAAATGTCCCTGTATTTTTCCCAAGTTAAAATACTTTTCTCTATTCTGTATTAGTAGGTCTTTCTTTAATTATATTCTTTAGTTCTTTCTGCTTGCCTCTAGTGTCCAGCCTTCAACATTTGCTCTTACCATGTTTTTCTCTAATCCACAAAAATTTTCCCACAGGAAGATTTCTTATACTTAGATTCAAAATCTTCGTATATTTTAATGGGATTTTAAACAACCCGCAGGAAGGATTTTTATAATTAATTTCAGAATCTTATTTCTAAGCCATCTGCCCTTTACCCCAAAATCAATGTTCTAATCATCCATTTGCTGTTTATTTCACAATATTATTTTAAGTTTTAAAGTTCTATAAAACTTTTTTTTTGCTGAGGAATAGAAGGAAAATCACCCAGTGATGGAATGCACAGCTGGAGAAGGAATTTGGGGAGGGGGAAGCATCTCAGCAATCCCACCCTGGTTTCCCAACACATTCCAGAGACCCAAAGTAAGGGATTGTGCCGGCCTAACTGGATGGGAAAGGAAGAAGGGTAGCCACGCCTAAATCTCCTAAAATATATCTATTAGATTAGAATGTGATAGCTTTAGTCTGGTGAGATTCTGTCTCTTAGGTATAAGCAAAGAAAGAACTGGACTCGATCGGATTTCTCTGTGTCATCTTTGGGTTTGGTCTAACATCTGGTGTGATGGAACCTGTCCTTCTAAAGGTTCTTAATATCCAAAAATCAGTTAACAAGCAATTTCCTGAAGTGATTAAGAAAGGAAATGGGGGAACTCAGTATCCCTTTGAAGTCTCTGAATCAAGACTTGGGCAAAGCTGTCTTTTCCCTTGGCTTCCAAAGCTCTAAAATCCAGCTATTTTACAGTCTCCTCACAGGGAGCCTGTGTATGGAGTGCTTATGGGTGATCCCAGGCCTCTCTTTGTCCAGAGAGCAATCTCAAGGTGCCTATTCATTTGCCTGGTCCTAGTTCTGCTGTGGTCATTGGCTCCACTGAAAATGGAGTGTTCTCCAGCATGAGGGATGGATAATCCACTTGATTGGGTTTCCTGAAGTCCCTTGTACCCAATAAGACTAAGTCTGAGATAGCCACGCCTCCTGCCTGGCCGCACATGCCCAGTTCTGACTTAGTCTTACCCAGACAAGGCGTGTTGTTTCTCTGCTCTCCAGACTCAGGTTTTATTTAACTATTTTGGATATTTCT
>NW_015391185.1:0-3309 GCF_001527695.2 Protobothrops mucrosquamatus
GTTTTTAAGAAGAGACTGGACAGCCATTTGTCCGAAATGGTATAGGGTTTCCTGCCTGAGCAGGGGGTTGGACTAGATGACCTTCAAGGTCCCTTCCAACTTTTATTATTATTATTATTATTATTATTATTATTATTATTATTATTATTATTATTATTATTATTATTATTATTATTATTATTATTATTATTATTATTATCTACAGAAGAGGTCTCTTTATCTCACCTTATGCAGAATCAGACACAAAGGAGATACTGGGCCAAGGAGTCCCTTGGTGGAATGGGCATGTGGGAGAGCAATGGGACAACGGGGTCGACCCATTCAAGACAGCATCGTTAACTCTAATGCTCTGTAGGAAGGGAGGGAGTGAGGGAGAGAGGCACAAAAACCTCCCACCATCTTCTCCTGCTTATGCAAGCAAAGCTGTCAGAGCGAAGGAATCCATGGATGGCAAACGCTGGGCCTTGTAATTACACAGCCAGCCTCTGTCTGCCTCCTGCTACGGCCACCTCCCAGGTGGAATGGGATGGCCTTTTGGAAATGGAGAGGGCAGCATGATTAAAAGGATGGAGGGCAAGCTCCACACGCCTTGCCGCTGGCAGGGGATGGATTTTAATTAACCATCCAGAGAGAGATTTGGAAGTGGCGGCCGGGAAGTGAGGATGAGGGGAGGGGGGGAATGTCAAAGGCCATGCCTTTTGGGAAAGGAGGAAAAGATTGACGCTCCATGTGGCCCGCTTGTGAATATTTGCTTGTCAGAGATGCCCCCCACCCCACCACCCCAGAACACAGCTTGTATCCCTTACTGAAGGGAAATTCTGAAGGCTTTTATTCCCAACTGTTGTCTGGATGGATGGAGACACGGCCATCCATGTGGTGGCTACGTTCCTCCATCATGGCGACCTCCAAACCAGGTATTTTCACAACCAAGAGAAGCTAAACTTTGGCTAGATGTGGAATCGTTGTGTGGCACTCCCTGGCGTGGAGAAGATTTTTAGTGCTGCTGAACAAAACACTTCGCATTCCTTCCAAAAGGCCATATTGTCTGAGGCTAAGATGCTGTTTGACGTCTCTGGAACCCTACAGCTACCCCAGCCTTTTTTTGTCCTGCTCATTTCAGAGCATTGCTTCAGATCAGCATTTCTCAACTTGCAACTTTAAGATGCGTGGACTTCAACTCCCAGAATTCTTGAAAAACACTGCTTGAAAAACACTGCTCTGCATCAAAATAATAATAATAATAATAATAATAATAATAATAATAATAATAATAATAATAATAATAATAATAANAAGAAGAAGAAGAAGAAGAAGAAGAAGAAGAAGAAGAAGAAGAAGAAGAAGAAGAAGAAGAAGAAGAAGAAGAAGAAGAAGAAGAAGAAGAAGAAGAAGAAGAAGAAGAGGAGGAGGAGGAGGAGGAGGAGGCGGCGGCGGCAGCAAAATCCTTTCTAAGGACTGGAAGAATTTTCAACAGTTTTCAACAAAAACTGAAACAGTTTTTAATTGAAGAACCACACTTTATGAAGAAGAGAACAGCCAGCTCTTTCAACCTGACCTCTGCAAAGATTGCTTTCACAGACATTTGAATTTTTTTTTAAAAAAAGTAAGTCTCTTCTTCCTTTTGAGACCTGGATCTTGCCCAGTTCAAAGGCAAGCCACTCAAGATAAAATCTGCATCTCACTCCATCCATAAAATGCTGGGCTTCTTGTATCTTGACACAACTTTCTGGTCATGTTCTGCCTTTGCATTTAAAAACTTTGGACCGAAATGTCACCAGTTTAGAAATGTACTAGAACAATCCTTAAAAAAAAAATTTGAACAATTGATGCTCAAATGTCAGAATCTGTTGGTCAACAGGCCTACAAAAGATGAGATCTCTTAAATCCTCTAAGCAACATGCCGTCCCTGGCTTGCCTCACCTGTGAGTGACAGGCTAGAAAAGAGCCCCCAGCCCAAGTGGGTGGGACTACAGCAAAGACACGGGAGGGCTCGATAGAAAAATTAACCCGGATTCCCTTTCATTTTCAACTTAACCTTAATTAAATATTGTATCCATTACTCCCTGATTCAAGGAGAAGGGGGAAATTGAGGGGTCCTTGGTGCTCTCTGAGCTTGGTTGTTTTCTTGCAGACGTTTCATTACCCAAGTAGGTAACATCATCAGTGCTAGAAGGGAGAGAGGTTGGAGGAGGAGGAGGAGGAGGAGGAGGAGAGCTGTGGAGTCCTTGGTGCTCTCTGAGCTTGGCTGTTTTCTTGCAGATGTTTCACTACCCAAACTAGGTAAGATCATCAGTGCAAACCTTATTCCCTTCTAGCACTGATAATGATACCTAGTGTGGTAATGAAATGTCTGCGAGAAAACAGCCAAGTTCAGAGAGCAACCTCTCATTTCAGATCTGAGCTACAAATATTCTCCTTTACTGGTACCACAGATGGGGAAATTTTCATTCCTCCAAGTCAAACTTTCCTCAGTCTTTTATATTCCTCCTTAAGCATCGTAGAGTTTGCTGATCCAGTTTTTTTTTTTTTATGTCCATGCTGACCTTGCCCAATATGCTGTCCGTGATTTTTTTTCCCCTCCTCTTTCCAGTCAGGTCTCTCCCCATCCTTTCTGCATGAGTCACACTCTCAAGTTTGGCTAAAAGCAGGCAGTTTCAGTCTAGCATGACAGACATTGTCAAAGATGTTTAATGTATCTGACAGGGTTGAATTTGGATGGGAAACAGGAGGCTTGAATTAATGCTGATCCATGGATTTTGTCACTTGCCCTCAAGCACAGATGAGGAATCATGGACGCCGACCAGCTTTTTCAGACTATCCCTTGATATTAGATATACTGGCCAGGATTGTTGGTAACTGGGGCACTGGGTTGATGACTTCCATGCTACGGCACTCACTCAGCCAAACCCTATTAGGATAAAAAATATTACAGCCCCAAAACTTTGTATGCTACAGCTCTTATAAGTAGGCCGGATCAGGAAGCAGCCTTCACCAAAAAAATTCTAAAAAACTGTAATTTTGTTGATCAAAGTTACCGTAACAGCATTCTCCCTTCACTCCACCTTATACCAAAGAAAGTCAAGGTGGGGAAATCTTGACTTTCTTCCTCACACTTTCTTGTTTTCTCAGGCTAAGCTAATGGTTTACTCGAAGTTTCCACCTATTTTCTTCAAGCAAGCCCATCTTTGCTTTCCTTACGAGTACACAATTTGCTTTAACCCATTGGGAGTCCAATTCAAAGCTGATGCTTCTCAGACTTGGAACGAAAGTGGGAATGTTGTGTCAATATTTAAGCCCGGAGAAATGAAT
>NW_015391185.1:5239-29377 GCF_001527695.2 Protobothrops mucrosquamatus
GTGGTACCCTCTGGATTACAACAACAAGTATTCCTAGGTAGTGCAACCAATATATACTGTAGGAATTCTAGGGGTTGTAGTTTCAACCCAACTGGAGAATGCATTGTTGGAGAGGACAATTGCAAAAGAAAATGAACCTGTTCAATGGATTGGCAGACCACATACAGCAGGGGTCCTCAACCTTGGCAACTTTAAGACTTATGGACTTCAACTCCCAGAATTCCTTAGCTAGCAAAGCTGGCTGAGGAATTCTGGGAGTTGAAGTCCACAAGTCTTAAAGTTGCCAAGGTTGAGGACCTCCAACATACAGGACCTGCAAAAGTACTTGAACTGAAACCAGCAAAGACTCATGCAAAGGCATCCATCTGGAACCTCTATACTGGAGTTACCTTCCATATCCACTATTATTGCAAAAAACATCACTATAATACCCCACACCCTCCAGCAAGGCACCTGTCAATGCTGCAAAGTCCTTTTAAGTGTTTCATTAATCAGACACTTGACAGCACCACCTTCTAAAACTCAGGAGGCCTGGGCTGGTTAGCCAACTCTTAATGCTCATATATGCCATATAGAGGCAGTTTGATCTAGTGGTTAAAGCACCCAGCTAGAAAGCAGGAGACGGTGAGTTCAAGTCCCATCTGAGCCACGAAAAGTCAACTGGGTGACTTTAGGCCAGTCACACACTCTCCGCCCAACCCACCTCTGGGCAATTGTTGCGAGGAAAATAGATGGAGAAAGGTGTGTTGGATTTATTCGCTGCCTTGAGTCACAACAATAAACAATAAGGCTGGGATGCAAATAAATAAATAAAAGGCACTGAAAAGGATGCTTGAGTATCTAAATCATATAGGCATTTGTGCGGCTGTCTACTAGACACAAGGCTGGCTCTTTCATTTGCTCAAAGGTGGCGATTATCCCCTTTAAACGAGAAGTCGCCAGTGCATCCTCAAAAAGGCAGTTTAAAGGTAGCAATTTTGTACAACTTTTAATTTGGAAGAAGGAGAAGGCTGCTACAGGGGAATGCCCACCCGGGAACATGAAAAACTGGACTGAGTAACAGTTTGATGGTCAAGTGCTTGCTTTGGCTGGATAAATCTCCAATCTGCAATAAGATTGATTATTGGGGATGGGATGGTAAGGAATTACTGGGGACTACAGAGAAAGAGGAAATAAAGAAAAAAAAATACCACGAAAGCAGCAGCCAGCAACTTTAGCACACGTTAACAAATAGCACAAGCCTGCATAATCAACATTTAAAGAGGAGGAGAGAAGGAGGGGGGATGTGTAGGGTAGAGTTGTTGAGAGGGTGGAGAGGAAGAAGGAAGGAGGAGGAGGGAAGTAGGTAGATTAAGAGAGGGTGAATGTGGTCCTGGGAGGCTGCTGAGCATCTTGGAATATGAGGTTTTTATGTTTTTTATTCTTTTTTTTAATTAATGTATGCCATAATTGTATCTATTTGTTTATTTAAAAAATTAATAAAAATTTGATTTAAAAAAAAACATTTAAGTTTGTCTTCCTTCAAAAGAAGGGCCAAGAGGATTCAGTTAAATCACGTTTTTATTTTGTTCTGCAAATCTCCGCACACGTTCTAGCACTGAAATATTATATGTGATTAATTTCCATATTTTTCACCTAAATGTGAAAGACTGGGCATGATATGTACTGTAACAATTAAATGACCAAAATAAAGGACAAGAGGGAGGTGTTTTTTTTAAAAAAAAAAGATAAATAAATCTAATGCACATGGTGAAATAAAGGACCTGTGGTCAGAATACATATTGTACATTTATCTCTCCATTCCCTTTCACAAATGGCAACCATTTCTGAGATGATTTGGTAAATCCTAAGATAAAGGGATTTTTGGCGTGACTTAGTGTGTGGTTAGCCATTCTACAATTTTTTTTTATTTAAAAAGAAAACAAAGCAAAACATTTAACTGACTGCCTCCATGGGGGGAAAAAAAAAATCAAGCACCCAGATAAATTTTAATTACATTTGTTAAGACCTTGCAAGTGAAGGGTTGTTTTGTTTTTGTTTTTTGCTTTATTTTCCAAAGCATGTGTATTTAAAACACACTGTGTAAAACAAACTTGTTGCCAGAGCACAACAAAAGGAAAAGCTGAAGAACTCACAAACACATGCAATTCTAAATCAGGTTGCCAACTGAGTTTGAAGCATCACATCAGATCATTTGAATCAATTTGATCCGGTTCAAACCATGTGAACACATGCATTTCTGACATCTAACTATTCCATTTGATTTCTCACATGGAAACTGGTAAGCCCATCCTCCTATTTGGTAAACAGACATGAACAGCGTCATGTTCAATTTTACATCGATCGGTTAAAAAATGCAACACAATGTTCAGCATTTGCAAAGTGGATGACTCAAAATGACAGGATAAAATGCTGCCTCTTGGACCTTGAAGACTCTGACTGATCAGGCTATCCCTATAAAACTAAGTCCTGCACTTCACAATAATAAAACCAGCTAAAAGCATAAGGTTTCGTCTCCAAACTCACAACAGTTAACTGCAGGAGGCAGTTAATTTAGGAAATAGCAACTCTCCTCAGTGCTGTTAGACTTTCATCTCATTCAGCTCAAAGTTTAAAAGAAAGAAGAAGTAGTTTTTAGACATTTTTTTTAAAAAAAAATAAAGTTGTGACATTGTGCATAATTGTGTGGTTAAACAATTTTTGGTAAACAAGCTAATTTGGGGGTAGCAGGGTGCACACTGCCTTAAAAGAGGGCTAGTAGGGGAAAATAAATGACAGTTGCCCAATTCTCATTGTGAAAGGCCATAGTTAACAGATTGTCCTTCCTGCTCTGGAATTTACATTCCACAGATGGAGGGGTCAACAAGAGGTGTCCAAACATATGAAAAATTCTAATTTTAGTTCTAGAGCTGTCAGCTGTAAATTAAATACAGCCTCAATGCTTGGGGTTCTGCAATGCAGACAGTCTCTTTTCAGGACAGAGTGCATATTTTCTCCAAACACACTTCAGGAGATGATTAGACTCCTTTTAAGCCATTTCCTATTATGATTATTATTTTTCTGAAATTAGGCACAAGCATGTGATTAAAACGGTGAGCTCACTTGTGTAATGGTTGCTATTATTAGTTAATGTTTTATTGTGTTTGTTATTATCTGAACCACAGTAGCCCCCGAAGTTCAAGACTGGGATTAAGGACTTTAGGGACTCATAAAAGACACATGTTTGGCACATCAGTTCAGAAAGAACCCAATAGTAGCAAGCTTGCATGTTTCCCACAGAATGGGACAACTCATCACAGCCAACTCGCCACGGCCAACTAGCCACAGGACAATTTAACAATTTAATTTTGTAAAATGATTTTAAAAATAATTTAATTTTTGCCTTTCAGATTTCAGTTTCTCCCTCCTCATGCATCCATGCCGCCATTTCTTCTCTTGTCCCGCAGCGAACTAGCCATGGCGAGGTAGTCTTATACCCTACGACGAGTTGTCCTAAACTAGGGGTCTTCAAACTTGGCCCTTTTATGACTTGTGGACTTCAACTCCCAGAATTCCTCAGCCAGCGTGGCACGCTGGCTGAGGAATTCTGGGAGTTGAAGTCCACAAGTCATAAAAGGGCCAAGTTTGAAGACCCCTGTCCTAGACTCTGTTTTCCATACTGAATGTCTTGGCTTCATCACCAGTCTTCCAAGTATAGCTCAAATCCTGAAAGCTTATTAGTCAGTTGTTGTAGCTCATACTCTTAGTTCTGTACAAAGCAACTATCTCTATTCCTATCCTATCCCAGCTGGCCAGAGTCACTTTGGACAGGGGGACGGCTGGCCTATAACTTCAATAAATAAATAAATATATACAGGTAGTCCTCGCCTTACAACAGTTCATTTAGTGAGCATTCAAAGTTACAACGGCACTGAAAAAAATGATTTATGACCGTTTTTCACACTTCAGGCAGTGGTGGGATTCAGCCGGTTCGCACCAGTTCGGCAGAACCGGTAGCTAATTTTTTTTGTTGCCCAGGCCCAGAATGGACTTCCGGAAGCGGCATCCACGCAGAGACCCGGTTGTTCACCGATTTGAATCCCACCACTGACTTCAGGTTGCGACATCCCCATGGTCCCCTGGTCAAAATTCAGATGCTTGGCCAACTGACTCATATTGATGACCGTCCTGGGGTCAAATGATCCCCTTTTGCAGCCTTCAGACAAGCCAAGTCAATGGGGTAAGCCAGATTCACTTCACAACCGCGTTACTACCTTCACAACTGCAGCGATTCGCTAAACAACTGGAGCAAAGAAGGTCGTATAATGGAGCAAAACTCACCTAACCAATGTCTCCCTTAGCAGTAGAAATTCTGAGCTCAGTTGCAGTCATTATGTTGAAGATTCCCTGTATTGAAATTAGCTTGTCCTTTAGAAAAATATCAGGATCTTTTCCTTCCAAAGGATTTCACCCTGGAGTTATAAAGACCTTGCTCTGCTTTTCAAAAGCCATGTTTTTCCTACAGAATACAGGAAGGTGAGCTTGGTTAGGATCTCTTGGCTTGCAGCCCACTGAGAAGCATGGAATTCTGGCAGGGCCGTTTTCTAGCAAATGTGGGTGGCAAATTATATACAGGTAGACATGTTTGGTCTTGGAGAAGCTTAACACAACTATTAATATCAATCCAAACAGGTTAAAAATTAGGCAAAAAGTTCCTAACTTACTCTCCCCTGGGGCCGTCATGCTGGTGCCATTCCTCTTGCGATCTTTACTCACCAAAATGTAATAATAATAATAATCATAAGGCTGCCCGGTTGCAAGCCTATGGCTCACGCCTGGAGTAGACAACTCCAGAATCACGCCTGCCAATATCTTCTCTGGCAGGACTTTACTAACAGGCATAGCTTAAAAACAGCATCTCTCCGTGGGTGTCTATTTATGCATAAACCACAGGCTGAAACTAAAAGAAAACTATTGCTGGAGAAAATTACAGTGGAAGGGCAGGCTATGAATTTCGCTCCGGCTTCTGAAATCTATTCTAGAACATATCCTTGCATCTTTTTTCCTTGTTAAAAAAAAACAACAACAACGGAGAATTTTGGTGACCAGGATTTAAACAGATTGTAAAAATTTGCCCTATGCTTCCTTGGTTACTAATACAGCTTTAAAATCATCTTAGAATCCTTCTCCTCAATAATTCTGCTAAAATAATCCTTACTGGCTATATTTGTGTCTGATTGCTAGTGCAAAAAAAAAAAAACCACCTGAAGATTTCATTTGGCTTTCGAGCTATTGGAAATCGCGGAATCTTCTCCAAGTCAGACAGAAACCAAGCAAATAATCTATCTGCAATTCCTTTGGGGAATAGGATCCATTACGCACCACGAATAGCTTTTCCCCTCCACTTTCATTATTAAAAAGCCATTTCTCCTCAGATAGGAAAGCTCAGAATGGATTGTTGTTGACATAGCTCACATTTTCTAGTGATCATTATTATACAAGATCCATGGTTCTTTCTGAAAACAGCATTTCCGTGTTTCTTCCGGATTTTATTCCATCCCTAGCTAGAATGGTATCACAACTCTTTCTAAATTATATCTGGTGCCAAGATCTCTTTTGAATGCATTCCACCTCCTGAGCCCAAGCTAATATATTCAAGTGAAGTATTCCAAGTGTTGACATTCCTTCCAATCTTACCCAAAGCCATTTGGACACTTCCCACTGTAATCATTTTAGGCCAACTCGTTAATTTGTGTCTCTGTTCAGTTTTAATTGTAATAGACTTGCAACAGAGCATTGAAGAGAAGCTTCTTGCAAGTGTCTCTGGCAACTTTTGCTACTCTTGGCTCAAGACAGGATGAGATTTGCAGATTTATTAGGATGGCCTTCACTGCCAATTCCACTAGAGGAGAGTCAGGGAGGCTAAGATAAGAATCAACAGTAGCAGACATACAGATCAGTTCTCTGATTACGAATCTTTCATCCTGAGTGAGAAAGGGATCTTCACCTTTGTAAAACTTCATTTTGCAAGGCGCAAGGTCTGTTTGAACTATGGTGCTGGAGAAGACTCCTGCGAGACCCCTGGACTGTAAGGCAATCAAACCGGTCAGTCCTAGAAGAGATCAACCCTGACTGTTCTTTAGAAGGCCAGATCCTGAAGTTGAAACTCAAGGACTTTGGCCACCTAATGAGAAGGAAGGACTCACTGGAGAAGAGCCTAATGCTGGGAAAGATGGAGGGCAAGAGAAGAAGGGGACGACAGAGAATGAGGTGGCTGGATGGAGTCACTGAAGCAGTAGGCCTGATCTTAAATGGACTCCAGAAGATGGCAGAGGACAGGAAGGTCTGGAGGAACATTGTCCATGGGGTCGCAATGGGTCGGACATGACTTCGCAACTAACAACAACAACAACAACAACAACAAAGGTCTGTTGGTAGAACTATTCTCCCTTCAGTTCTTGAAAATCAAAATCAAGGTCTCTGGCATTATGGAAGAAGCAGAAGCAAAAGAAGGCAGGTCTATGGCAACTCGCCATAGCCAATTTGCCAAGGGACAACTCACTGCAGGACAAGATTTACACTAATATTGAAGAAATAGTTGAATAGAATCATTGAAAAAAGGATGCCAAAGGAACGCCAAAATGATAGGTGAATGACAAAAATTAAAATAAGTTGTCCTGTGGCAAGTTGGCCATGGCGGGTTGGCTGCAGCGAATTGTCCCATTCCAGGAGAAGACACGTGGGCACATGGTTAAGAAGACATGGGCACATGATTAAGTTAGGCCAACTTAATCCATTCATTGTATGGGGCCACAGAGTGGGAGGATGTGATCCACTTTTCCTGTCCTCAGAGCTATCAAAGGAAAAAGACCTTGGCTAGGCATATTTTGACTTGTTGTCCTGAATGCTCCCCTTGTGTTTATGGCCTGTCCAATTTTTCACCCAACTTCACAGCTATGCTTATCCTTTCCCAAAAACTCTGTTCTGGTCTTCCTCACCAGGCAGCACCTACTGAAAGTGTTTGCTAAGAGGCCCTCCATCAAACTATCAGCAATTGGATCCAGCCTCTCCTGAAATGTTAGCCATTTCACCCCATCACCCAATAAGCAAAGAATGGGTGCAAAGATGAGACAAGAGGATGAAATTATAGTGGTAGAGCATTGACAGCAAACAGAACATCCATCCTGCAATTATTACAGGTTTATAGACCTGGAAAAGCTTTACTGGACCCTAATGCTAAACAAGAACAGGTCCCACATTATTTTTATGAGTTCCACAGGGGCAATTAAGATTCCTGTTGATGCATCACATTCTTGGCCCAATTACCTCTTTACCTCCACCCCCAGGAACAGTGTTTTTACCCAACCCTAACAACTACATGGGTCTGCAAAGTAGAGCGGTAGAATTTACACACCATGCTATAAGCCAACATTAAATAAATCTTAGCTTCGCAGGGGATGTCAACCCTGCAACAGCATACTTGGTCACTAGCTGATATCAGCTAATAAATCTAGACCAGTGAAAATTCCATCTCTTCTAACGTGTTCTGACCTTCCAATACATCGGTGGATTTTTATTTTATTTTTTTTTGGCGCCAAGTCAGCAAAGGAATTAATCATACAAAAGGCTTAAGTGTCAGCATTACAGATGACCTTAGGAATGGTCTAACACCCCCCCTCCCCCCGCATTAAAATTCTTTATTTCCCCCATGAACTTTTCTTAGCCAATATAAAATATTTATTCCAGATACACTATGGCTGCCCTCTCCAAAAGACCGTTCTCCCTTCGCTATCTCGGTCCACTGGGGTAAAAATAACTTAGCCGTGCTATCAAGCTGAGTTTAGCAAGACCACACGATAGCTATTAAACATGCCAATCAAAGTTCCTGGTTTTGCACAATCGGCATTTTGCACATACTTCCCTCCTTCGGAAACAGTGCATCGGGTTAAACATTAACCACCTTTCTGAAATCTGCACGCCCCCCCCCAACTCAGTAAAATGGAAGACCTCCAAATTACCTGGACTTATCTAGCCTTGCTGTTATCTTTCCACGTTTCCTCATTCTACATTTCCACCTACCAACAGATCCCAACAAGAAGGCATCCCTGCCCCAAATCAATTCCAACTTCAGGTCATCCTCAGCTTAAGACCACAATGGAGCCCAACAGTTGTGTTGCTAAATGAGACATTTGTGAAGCGAGTTTTGCTCCGTTTTAAAATCTTTCTTGCCACGCTTGTTAAAAGAATCTGCAGTTGCTAAGTTAATAACACGGTTGTTAAGTGAAACCAGCTCCCCCCTTGACTTTGCTTGTCAGAAGGGGATCACGTGACCCCCCCAGGACAATGCAACCGTCATAAATGTGAATCAGTCGCCAAGCGGCCGTATTTTGGGGGATGCTGCAACAGTCATAAGTGTGAAAAACGATCATAAGTCACTTTTTTTAGTGCCGTTGTAACTTTGAACGGTCACTAAATGAACTCTTGTAAATCGAGGGTTACCTGTAATTGGAATGATTATGGTACAATGGATTCCAGAAAATTAATATCATGCAAAGTTGCCATACTGTTCTCCTCCAGCTGTGTTTAGGAGAATAATTTATTTGATCCCTATTCCTAATTCAGATGAATCTCCACTGCAGGAGGGGAAAAAAACCCCAATCAGGTAAAAAGGCGTCAATGAGAACTGCTTGCTTTAAAAAGCAAGGCAAATTGCACTAAAATACCTGTGACGTTTTATGGGCATGAAGAAAGCAAATGACAATGAATTGTTCTGACTGTGAAACTCAAGCAGAACTTGGATAGAAACAGCAAGGAAGATGCTGGAGAAATGAAAGAATCCACCATCTCTGTTCATCTCACAACCGGCATTCCCAATTTTTCTTTAAGAGACAGTTTTAAGACATGCCTTCTGCAAAACCTAAAGAAGTATCTAGCCTAGTTTCATCAAGCTACTTCTTTATCAAATTTTGGTATCGCCCGTCTCACACTCAGCACTCAGAGAAGTCTCAGCTTTTAGTCAGATTCTGCCAATGTCCAGAATATTTCAGCCAAAGCCCTTAGCTGATCATTCTGTTCATTACAGTGCTTGAAGAATCATCTCATTAAGGGATACCTTTCACTGCCCTTTCTTCAAAACTCATCTAGATGGAAGTGTCTACATTATTACAAGAGCCGTGGTGGCGCAGTGGTTTGAATGCAGTATTGCAGGCTAACTCTGCCCACAGTCTAGAGTTTGTTCCTCCCCGGCTCATGATTGACTCAGCCTTCCATCCTTCCAAGATCAGTAAAATGAGGACCCAGATTGTTGGGGGCAAGATGCTGACTCCAGACCACTTAGAGAGGGCTGTAAAGCATTGTGAAGCGGTATATAAGTCTTCGTGCTATTGCTATTTGCAACTCTGGTTTTTCTTTCTTGCAGACAAAGTGAACTGCTGGTTTGCCAAATAAGTCTTCCAATATATCAGAGTCTGTGAAGTATTCTTACCTCTTAGTAATGCTCACAGAGGCTACCAGAGGTTGGACTTTGCATCTGGAGAACCACAATGCTCAATACTTAGAAGCCACACTGAAAATGACTAATTTTATCCTGGGATGTTGCCATATAGACCAACACCTTGTAGCTCAGCTCTGTCTAGACCAGTCTTTCTCAAGTGGGCTTCCATGAAATTCTAGGGTTGCAAGAAAGATTGTGATTGGGGGGGGGAACCCTTTTAACTTTGCCTACCCTGTAGTGCTAGCTGTAGACATAATACAATAATTTTTATGCACGAGTTCCCTGGAACCTTAACATTATTTCAAGGGTTCTTCCATGGTAAAAAGTTTGAGAAAGACTAATCAACCCTGACCCACAGCATCTGTCCAGAATTTCAGCCAGAAACGTCATCCTCACCCACTACCTGACCTTTTCTTTTACAGTATTGCAAAAAAATCACCATCAGCCTTCTGCTCATAAACTCAGCCGATTTACCATCTCCTCCTCCTCCACAGCCGCTTATAATCTTTGCTCATCACCTTAGCAATGGTTTGCCATTTATATCAGCCCAAGACTAAACAAGACTGAGAAACTTCTTGCTCTGCAAAGAGGCTCATAAAACGAACCAGATCTGAAGGGAGGCGGGAGGAGAGAAAAACACCAGCCAGAACGCAAGGATATTGTGTTGAATTCTCTGCATCTCATTTCCAAAACAGTCTCGCCACCATCTGCCAAGCAAGGTCAGCGGCTGCTCCTAATGGCTCATAAATGGAAATGCATTCAAGGCAAAGGAGCTTTGCATGTAAGAAGTGGAGGCCAGCTATTTCAGAAGGTATAGAGATGCAGTCTAGGCAACACAGAGGGAAAGAAATGCAAGGAAATGTGATGTGTGTGTGTGTAGGAGAGAGAAAGAAAGTTATATATTTTCAATCCTCTAGGTCAGGGGTCTTCAAACTTGGCCCTTTTATGACTTGTGGACTTCAACTCCCAGAATTCCTCAGCCAGGCAAGGTGGCTGAGGAATTCTGGGAGTTGAAGTCCACAACTCATAAAAGGGCCAAGTTTGAAGACCCCTGCTCTAGGTGATGATCAGTGGTGATGGTCCCCTACGAAAACCCTCTAAGTCAGTGTTTCTCAATCTTGGTAACTTTAAGACACGTGGACTTCAACTCCCAGAATTCCCCTATGCTGGCTGGTCCATATATCTTAAACTTGCCAAGGTTGAGAAACACTTCTCTAAGTGATATTCTATTAATCAATGGGACAGCTTGCCTTCCGGAGTTGTGGGTCCTCCATTGCTGGAGGTTTTCAAGAAAAAATTGGACATTTGTCCAGGATGATATAAAGAGCTCTGGTGGTGCAGTGGTTAGAATGCAGTACTGTAGGTTAACTCTGCCCACAGCCTGGAGTTCGATCCTGATGGACTCCAGATTGACTCAGCCTTCCATCCTTCTGAGGTTGGTAAAATGAGGACCCAGATTGTTGGGCGCAATATGCTGACTGTAAACCAGGGGTCCCCAACTCCTGATCCGTGGACCATTACTGGGTCGCAGAATGCCAGCAACCGGTCCACACAATCAAGTAAAGCCCTATCCGCGGGATGCAGGCAGCACACAAAACCACGCACCCTCCGGTCCGCAGAAAAACCTCTCTCCATGTAACCAGTCCCTGGTGCCCAAAAGGTTGGGGACCTCTGCTGTAAACCACCCAAAGAATGGCATAAAGCAATATGAGGCAGAATACAAGTCTAAGTGCTCATGCATTGCTATATAGTCAGGTCTCCTGCCTTGAGCAGAGGGCTGGACTACGTTTGGACTTCCAGCCCTAGGATCCTAGTCTATCTCTGATGGAATAAAGTCCCAAACTATTGTAGGACAGTTGAGAATTCTTTCAGCGAGACAATTCCTGCTGGTGTGCGTAGGTAACATTCTATTCTTGCATCTCTAATGCTTTATATAATTTAAAACTTAAATAGCAGATGCAGGTTTACTGTATGCTACAAGGAGGCGGTGGGTGGGAAGCGCAATTTCACACAGGCCTCCATGCCAACCGCGGTTGCCTTTTACGGAGGGAGAGAATGAAATAGGAACTCCATTATGAATGCAACAGCTCACGTAAACTAGCCAGGACAACTCCTGCCAGGGAAGCCTCAGAGAATGCCAACAGTAACTCGGATTGCTTTCCAAAATAAACTCACTGGAAGGAGAAACAACTCTGCACATCAGAGGGATGGCAGTAAAAGTTAAAAATGGGGGTGGGAGGGGACCTTTCCTCCTCCATCTTTTGTCAATGTCATTCTTAAAAGGTTGCTTTTGAACAGGCCAGCTTTCTCAGAAGCTTAACAAAACAGTCGGGATCTAGAGTAGCCAACAAAAATGCCAATGAACACCAGGACAAGGTCTCGCTTTATGCTTCCCATCTTATGGAGCCTACTGAAGTTAATCCCACACAAGAGGACCTCTGCTGATGCTCTGCCATTCCAGTGAATGATGTCACTTTGCTCCAGCCTCACGTGAGGCTGAAGCTGAGAAGATGAACCCACCAAGCTCAACTTCTGCAAGTGAAGCTTGTTTAATGCCTTTTGCTAACAACGGGCTTCAGGCATTTGCAATTAGTTCCAGCAGGACTCTAGAAAGAGTGCAGAGAAGAGCAACAAAAATGCTTAGGAGACCAGAGGCTAGAACATATAAAGAACAGTTACAGGAACTGGGTATGTCTAGTTTAACGAAGAGAAGGATGAGGGGGGACATGATAGCAGAGTTCCAATATCTCAGGGGCTGCCCCAAAGAAGAGGGAGTCAAGCTATTTTCCAAGGCGCTGGAAGGCAGGACAAGAAGCAACGGGTGGAAACTATTCAAGGAGAGAAGCAACCTAGAACTAAGGAGAAACTTCCTGCCAGTGAGAACAATTAACCAGTGGAACGACCTGCCTCCAGAAGTTGTGGATGCTCCAACACTGGAGGTTTTTAAGAAGAGACTGGACAGCCATTTGTCCAAAATGGTATAGGGTTTCCTGCTTGAGCAGGGAGTTGGACTGGAAGACCTCCAAAGTCCCTTCCAACTCTGTTATTCTTCTACTCACAAGGTGAGTCCCAAGAGTACGGGGAAATGCAAATCACCAACAACAATCTTAACTAATAGCTGTGTCCACATGTCACAATAAACAGGAGCCATTTTGGAAGGGGAGGGCAGTTCCAACAATTTCATAAGCGCAGGCAAAGCTTAAGTCTTCAAGGTTGTCTCTTCAAAAGATGTGCCCTGTTTTTTAGAAGGGAAAGAAAAAACAGACTTGGTAATGGAATTTCCAAGATCAAAGTGAACTAAAGTTTTCACAAGACCTCCATGATTGGCGGAGTCCCTTCATTTTCTCCTCCAAGCTACAATTTGGAGAAAGTATACAACCAGCTTGTGTTAAGAGAACCAAATAAACTGGACGCTGCTTTTAGGGCATGAAGTGACACAAGGTTGACGGCTACAAATGTTTGCTCTGTTTTAAAAGAAATGCCTCTCTGGTATCCGTGCCAGTTTTTTAGATTCGCCTCTTTAGACCAGGCAACTTTGGAAAGGCATTCATTGCCCATTCGTAATGTTTGTTGATGGGGAAGAAGGTAATAAGAAAACGAGAGATCCCAGAAAAAGTCACTGTTTTCTCTTCCTTACACATAGCCAAGGAAAGTTTCTCAGATGGAAAAAAAAAAAAAGGTCTCACCACACCCATTGCCATAATGAAAAGGGAATAGTAATAGCACTTAGACTTATATACCACTTCACAGTGTTTTTACAGCCCTCTCTAAGCGGTTTACAGAGTCAGCGTCTTGCCCCCCAACAATCTGGGTCCTCATTTTACCGACCCTGGAAGGATGGAAGGCTGAGTCAACCTTGAGCCGGTCAAGATCGAACTGCTGGCAGTGAGCAAAGTTAGCCTGCAATAGTAATAACAATAGCACTGAGACTTATATATTGCTTCCTAGGGCTTTACAGACCTCTCTCTAAGCTGTTTACAGAGTCAGTCTATTGCCCCCAACAATCTGGGTCCTCATTTTACCGACCTTGGAAGGATGGAAGGCTGAGTCAACCTTGAGCTGGTGAGGATCGAACTGCCAAACTGCTGGCAGCCGGCAGTCAACAGAAGTAGCCTGCAGTACTGCATTCTAAACAAAGTCAAAGGAAAAGAAAACAAAGACATACTGATTGTTCATCATCGTGAATTCAGGGCAATGAGGAGCAAAATGCCATCCCATTTACCTGCACAATGTTTGACTTTGCACATCCAATCAAGCCATGCAAGCCGCAATTGCCTTATTCACACAACATGCTCGGCCAAAATTTTAACCACCATATTTGAGTGTGATCAATGAACCACGTCAAATACAGGCCTATCTGTTGGTAGAGAACCCTTGTTTGGTAGGCAGAAAATCTGGCTTCAGTCCCTGACATCTCTTTGTAAGGTTGTGAAAATCCACTACTTAAAACCATTCTGCTGGTTAAATTTAGAGCGTTTAGACAAGAGCAGACAAGCATTTCATTATGCAGCTGGAGGACCATCCAGATCATCAAAATGAGCCGTCCTGACAAGATAATTTTTTGCCCAGTGATGATGTGGTTTCCACCAGATTTCTTTCTTCCACCAAAGTAAAATTTTGTAACGTAGTAAGTGCGAGAGGCATCTTTGAGTCCTAGTGGACAATCACTTACAGTAAATATGAGCCAGCCGTGTGCTGCTCCTGCCAAAAAAGCCAACACAGTGCTAGGCTGCATTAACAGAGGGATAGAATCAACATCACGTGAAGGTTTAATACCACTTTACAAGGCCTTGGTAAGGCCACACTTGGAGTACTGCATCCAGTTTTGGTCACCACGATATGAAAAAGAGGTTGAGACTCTGGAAGAAGTGCAGAGAAGACATGATCAGGGGACTGGAGGCTAAAACATATGAAGAATGGTTGCTGGAATTAGGTATGTCTAGTCTAGTGAAAAGAAGAACTAGGGGAGATATGATAGCAGTGTTTCAATATTTGAGGGGCTGCCACAAACAACAGGGGGTCAAGCTATTTTCCAAAGCAACAGAAGTCAAGGCAAGAAGCAACGGATGGAAACTAATCAAGGAGAGAAGCAACCTAGAACTAAGGAGAAGTTTCCTGACAGTGAGAACAATTTATTAATGGAACGATTTGCTTCCAGACGTTGTGGGTGCTCCATCACTGGAGGTTTGTAAGAAGAGACTGGACAGCCATTTGTCTGAAATGGTATGGAGTTTCTTGTCTAAGCAGGGGGTTGGACTAGAAGACCTCCAAGGTCTCATCCAACTCTGTTGATCTGTTATTCTATTGTCTTTTAAAATTAAAAAAAGAGGAGGGACTTGCCTTAACCCAAAAAAACCAGCATACAGCAGCAGCATTTCTAAGGATCCGCAAAAGGTAAAGGTAATTTCAAGTATTTTACTGAAAGAAAAAGAAAAATAGAAAAGAAAATTCACTAAAATATTTTATATGTTTATTTTTTGTTATCTCCCACCTATAGATCTGGCTTGCTTTAAAAGAAGAAAACAAAATCTTGCTCTCTGGGTATTTGGTTGTTGCTTAAAAGGTAGCTCAAAAAAGCAAGACACAGAACACATAAAATAAGCAGAAAAAGGAAGAAGATTAAGCGGCATAAGAAGTGCACAAGTTTTCCGTCTCCCCCAAATCAAAGTAATTTTAAGACCTGGCATCGAGCTGGAATTAAACGATGCAGAACACCTTGCCAGGCAGCAGAGTATGAATAAAACAGCTCTTTCTCATGACTTGGCACAGAAAATAAATAAAATACCGATTTGCAGGCCCAAACAAATTAGGCCAATTGTACAAATTTGCATCTATTTCAACTCATGAACGCAGGGTTCTGGGAAAGACAATTTGCAACCCAGACTTTTTTTCTTTTCTTTCCAAAAATTTCATTCTAATTCCAGGATTGGTACATGTGGGCAAAAAAAAAAATAAAGATCACAAACAAGCAGTGCTAGATAGCCATCGGGTCCACTGTCTAGCATTGCTACACCCCAAATCTTAAAAAAAAAATAAAAATATCCTAAATCTGGTTTGTTCTCTCTTGGACACGCAGTCCCTTTCTCTCACACATATACACATACACAAACTCCCATGTGAGAGTGTACAGAACAGCCTTTGCAATAGATTTAGGGAGGCAGGCAACATTAGACACCCCCCCCCCAAATTAATTTCTTGAAAAAGAGCCTTGGGATAAAATTAGACTGCTGGATGACCTTAGCATTTCTTTATAGCTAAGTTTTATGTTTGGGGAAATATAATAATTTTTAGGACAGGCTGAGCCCAATAATTTACTGACATGTAAATTATTTAAGGAAGTGAAGGATATTAAGCAGATGCTAGCTGAACATGAAACTCAAATTCATATTTTAAATTCCGTTAATTCAGTTAGGAATTCTCACATCTAATGAGAAAATCCTGGGGAACGTTAATCATATATCTGTGGATTTGAAACGTAACAATTGCCAACAATTGGTTGCATGATAGAGTAATTCTTTAGCCATCTCGTTTTGCTATTTGCCCAAAATAAAGTATCCATAAGAGGGTGTGAAAGTCGTTCTGGTGAGCAATACTTAAATCAATTCAACTGGTTGATTTTAAAATTGATTCCTAAAAAGTGTTCCTGCATATTAGACTGTCGCGCCGGGACTGAATCTCTTCCAGTTCAGTTGGCATCCATTGGAAAGGATGATTTGGTAGAAGTTCCTTCCACACAGATGTTTATACAGTCTTACTATCTACCTTCTTCTGGGTAACTAAATCGAGGATTAGTCACGATCTATTCTTCTCTTGCTATTTGGTTAATTATATCTTGAAATTGTTCTAGGAACATTAACAGCTATTGAATATTTAACACGGTTATTAGGAGCCCAAAGGCAAGATTCAGAGGACACGATGAAGCCGTCTTCCTGGAGCCCAAACAGGCCTGGGCAGAACACAACTCTAGATCTCCAGGGTAGAACCAGGAGTAAACTCGCAATTATTTTCAACTCCCAGAGGTTTCAGACTTGCAACAACAGCAATGTGTTCTTTCTGTCCTAAATGATAAATATCTCCCCATGTGAAATTTTGATGATCTACAAGCAAGCAAGTGCATCTTGCTTCCAACTTTTGCAGGCAAGTGCTCATAGCAGGTTCGAAAAGGTTGAGCATGCTTTGAAGATGATGCTAGCGCTTCAGTTGTCTCTTTCATACTAAGGGGTCGATTCTTAAAGCAACCACCTCTTTTTCTTTCTTAAGAGGACACTCAAAGCAGCCTCATCCCAGGGGGAAAAAAATCCATTGCTTTATGGAGGACAGAGAGATGCTGTGCTTGCATGAAATCTGAAGCATTTCTCCCTGATAATTTTTGAAATATGCATAGCCAATTTTCATGGCCATACCACCCACACAAAATTAAAATCTAAAGGTCTTCCATACCTTTCCCTGCACAAAAATGGTGTTGAATTTTCTGAACATTCAGGATAGCAGCATGATAAAACTGGAGAGACCACATGCTGAAAATTTCCTACAGAAGGTTGAAAAATAGAAGAGACCAATATTCAGTATGGAATAGATTTTGAATACAATGATGCTCCTAATTTTGCTTTTGGTCCATAGCTTTCCCAAAGTGACTCAATTTTGAAATTATGGGCTGCCTTTCAATGTAGCAAAAAGTACATAATCTAAAGGCTAACTCTGCTTCAATCTACATTTTGCCCTGGGATGTAAGAATTGTTGAAAAATATTGGCCAAATAAAATGCTTTCCGGGATACTGTTGAGTTAGTGTCTACTGTTGTAGACACTCTTCAATCACCAGATGACTTTGGGATAACACTATCTTCCAATCCAGTCTCTATTTCAAACAACTGTTTTCATGCAAATGATTTTGGAGAAGAGAATACAATGGATGCTGCCTTGAGTTACTGGGAGAAACTTTGCTACACACCTAACAAATAAAACCAATCTGGAAAGCATCCAGTAAGCATCCAGCCAACCAAGATTCAAGCTTAAGTTTGGAGATGTTTAAGTTGTTTTTTTTTTAGCTAAATCTGGCTTTCTAGGAGCCTTGCATGGATAAGGAAAGCTCAGTGAGCATATTCTTGTTATCCTATCCTAAATTCCTAGAACACACATGGGAATTTAAAGTATTCCAAAAGAGGATGGTAGCCTCTCTAGGACTGACAGTGTGTTAACAGAATGAACTATGGATATTCATGAGTATTTCAGATGTGGCTTTGCAACAGCAACAAATATGTACTGATTTCGGTACAGACAGATTGATCACGTATTCGACACTCTAAAAATCCTCTTTCTTTTTGGTCTGAGTTGATGATCCAGCTCTCTTGTCAAGCTAAGAGCATTCCTGCATTTTTCTCCCGCTTCTAAGTTTTGTTCAGCAAGCACGCATCTGTTCAGCTTATTCGGTATTTCCCCCCTCCGGTAATAAATCTGGTTTCTTTTAAAATACTTCCCTTATTTTTGCCTGTTAATATCATTATGTATAGTTTGAGGAGTCAATTCTCTACTTTTGGCACTTTCTTATCTTTATCATAGGGGTTTCTGGAAAGACGCCACTTTAATTCTTGCAGCTACCTTCAACCTAGTGTATATTTGCACTTATCATTTCTGCCCATTTGATTAAAAATGCCTAGTTTATTGAAAACAGATTTCCTTTACCCCCTTTTTGCTTATTTTATCAAACTAGATAAAATTCCATTTCCATCAGGTTCCTAGATGCTTCTCTTCTCTCTCCTTAATTTATCCATCTTTCACAGGACACGTCTTTATTTTATTAAGCAATTAAGAAGGGCCCAGGATGGTGTCACTCATCTTTTCCCAACCTGGTATCTTCCAGGAATACATTGTATTCCAACACACATGGAGAACATCAGGCAGGAGAAGGCTGGACTAAATGCATCCCAGAAATGGCAATAACAACAGCGAGTAAGGCTTTGATTGTTTCCATCACTCCTTCTAGGAGCAAATTCGAGAGGTAGGTGCCAAGGAAGTGAAGCCAAAATTAGAAAACAGAAGGCATTCTAGGGAGGTTTGTTTGAAAAGACAGATTGCCCCCAGAAGCGTAGAGAGACCAACAAATTCAGTTGTCGACAGCTGGCTGGAAAACCAAATTGAAAACTGCAGTAGGGAAAGAAGTAGAACAGCCTAGACTTATCCTGAAGGCAAGTCAAGGAGCAACGGATGGAAACTAATCAAGGAGGGAACCAACCTAGAACTAAGGAGAAACTTCCTGACAGTGAGAACAATTAACCAGTGGAACGGCTTGCCTCCAGAAGTTGTGGGTGCTCCATCACTGGAGGTTTTCAAAAAAGGGATTGGACAGCCATTTGTCTGGAGTGGTATAGGGTTTCCTGCTTGGACTAGAAGACCTCCAAGGTCCCTTCCAACTCTGTTATTCTATCAAAACGTGGGAGAATGAAGCACAAGTATGAACAGCAATAGCTTTCTGACAACCATGACCTGGATGATTGAGAATCTCCATGGGCCTGAAGAACGAGGTCTTCAGGACAGATCTTGAGAAGACACATAAAGAAGCTGCAACTGGAGGCTCAGTTTGCAGAGTCAAACATGACCGAAATTCTAGACAGCAGAATTTAACCATGCAGGTTGATCACCCATCCCCAATGGTGACTTAAAATACATCTCTTTCTACCAATTCTTTGCAACCCAGAACTTTAGGAAAGGATCTGTGCTAGAAGCCGATGACTTTCTGAATGTAACAGAAGCTGTGGCCTTAATCTCAAAGCCTTAGAGTTTAAGGGCTGATTATCAAGGCGAGATGGGCAGCAAACAAATCTTAATAAATAATCTAAAGGAGCACCTATTTAGGTCCAAATGCATCAATCTGGGAGCCAGGATTAGCAAGTCCAACCCTTTCTGATCCATAATTCTCTCCATTTGTTCTTAGGATGTTCAGGCTTTCAAGGACCTATTTGTCATGCTCAGGGGCACAGATTTTTTCTGAGCTACTCCCAACCCTAAGATTACATTTGACTTTTAATTCTTTCTGCCTTCAAACAGACCTCCCTTTTTAAGCCAGGCCCTTAAGAGTCTGACTAATAATGATTAAGCTTTCGTTGAAACCTTGCATTCTATTCCTGTCATATTTTATTTTTACAGCTATTTTTACAGTGCCAGACAGCTAGAAGGGCAGGGTGTAAATTGAAACAATAAAGTTAATTAAATGAAGAGGGGTGGGGGTAGAGAGGATTAAAGCATGGCACTCGGAGACAACATCCCAGGCGAAGCAAAAACGTCCAAGTGCCAGAAGTGGATCCAAATCAGACTTTTCTTGAAGGAGTCACAGATCCAAAGAGATGGTGCAGACCCCTCGATTCTAAGTGAGGACTCACTTCCCCGGTTGGAGGAGACATCTGAACCAAAAGCTTTATTTTATTTTATTTTATTTTTCCATGATGGAACTCTCTCTGTCCTTTCACCCTGTTTTGCTTTTTAATTTGGTGTTCCGTACAGCATGCTCTGCCTAAATTTTATTGATTAGTTTCATTTGTATGGCCACCCATCTCTACAAGTGACTCTGGGCAGGGAAACATCTTACATTAAAAACCATTCCAATCACAAATACAACAGTTGCCTTGACTCCTTTCGTTCACCTATCCCAGGGGTCTTCAAACTTGGCCCTTTTACGACTTGTGGACTTCAAGTCCCAGAATTCCTCAGCCAGCCAGGCACGCTGGCTGAGGAATTCTGGGAGTTGAAGTCCACAAGTCATAAAAGGGCCAAGTTTGAAGACCCCTGCTCTAGGTGATGATCAGTGGTGATGGTCCCCTACGAAAACCCTCTAAGTCAGTGTTTCTCAAACTTGGTAACTTTAAGACACGTGGACTTCAACTCCCAGAATTCACCTATGCTGGCTGGGGAATTCTGGGAGTTGAAGTCCACAACTCATAAAAGGGCCAAGTTTGAAGACCCCTGCTCTAGGTGATGATCAGTGGTGATGGTCCCCTACGAAAACCCTCTAAGTCAGTGTTTCTCAAACTTGGTAACTTTAAGACACGTGGACTTCAACTCCCAGAATTCACCTATGCTGGCTGGGGAATTCTGAGAGTTGAAGTCCACAACTCATAAAAGGGCCAAGTTTGAAGACCCCTGCTCTAGGTGATGATCAGTGGTGATGGTCCCCTACGAAAACCCTCTAAGTCAGTGTTTCTCAAACTTGGTAACTTTAAGACACGTGGACTTCAACTCCCAGAATTCACCTATGCTGGCTGGGGAATTCTGAGAGTTGAAGTCCACAAGTCATAGAAGGGCCAAGTTTGAAGACCCCTGACCTATCCCCTCTATTAGCATTCCTCAACTTACAACAGTTTGTTTAATGGCCATTCAACGTTACAACGGCACTGGAAAAAAAGCGACTTATGGCCATTTTTCACACTTAGGACTGCCACAGCATCTTCGTGGCCACGTGATTAAAATTCCAACGCTTGGCAACTGGCTCATATTTATGACGGTCGCAGTGTCCCAGGGTCCTACGCTCTCCCCTTTTAGGAGCTTCTGACAAGCAAAGTCAGTGAGGAAACTAACTTAGCTGCATTGATTCAGTTAACAAATGTGGCACAAAACAAAAGTGAGAAAAAACTCACTTAACACGTATCTTGCTTAGCAACAGAAACGTTGGGCTCAATGGCTGTCAAAATTCCAGGACTGCCTCTATTTCCCTTTTGATTGAATTCATTCCCATTCTTTTTAGAATGAATTGATAGACATTTGGTCTTAGGAAGCCGATTGCTAAAGAGCCTCAATGGGGAAACAGAAAAGAAGAGTCGGAGCTAATTCTGGCCACACCAAACCCAGGAAAACTTCTAAACAATGAAGATTGATGAGTTAATACCAACCGTGGATCCAATCTCAATAAACGGGAATGATTTATTTGCTCTCCCTAACTAATTTGACCTTTGAATTTAATAGGAAACTAAGATGAAGATCTACGGAGTGATCCTGAAGTGAGCTATTATCAGATAACCTGCTCAACAGCATAGTCAGAGAAGATCCACATAAGAATGTAATAGTCTCTCTCTCTCATGTCTTTCTCTTTCTCTCTTTCTCTCTCTTTCTCATGTCTTTCTCTCTTTCTCTCTCTCTCTCATGTCTTTCTCTCTCTCTCTCTCTCTCTCTCTCTCTCTGTCTTTATCTTTCTCTCTCTCTTTCTCTCTCTCATCTTTCTCTCATGTCTTTCTCTTTCTCTTTCTTTCTCTCCCATATCTTTCTCTCTCTCTTGTCTTTCTCTCTCTCATGTCTTTCTCTTTCTCTCTTTCTCTTTCTCTCTCATATCTTTTTCTTTCTCTCTTTCTCTCTCTCATGTCTCTCTCTCTCTCTCTCTCTCTCTCTCTCTCTCTCTCTCTCTCTCTCTCTCTCTCTCTCTCTCTCTCTCTCTCTCTCTCTCTCTCTCTCCCTCCCTCTCTCTCTCTCAGCTTGATCTGCTGGCAAAATACAATCTTACATGTGCGCTGAAAGCATTTCACTGGTTGCTAGTTGCACAAATACAAAGGTTGGTGATGACCTTTAAAGCACAGGCTACGTCCAGTTCCCAGAAAAGAATGCCTCTTTCTATCTCATTCCCACCCCAATTGTGCAGATCATCCCGAGAGATTTACTGACAACTGCCAGGCATTCACCTCACGGAACTCAGGATCAAGCCTTCTTCTTCTTCTTCGTTGTTGTTGTCCCAAGTTTTTTGGAATGTACCCTGCGCCACATGAAAGGGATTCCCAGGTGGCTTTTAGAAAACCTTCAAAACCCGTCCTTTTCAACAGAGGAGAATACGCGTTGCTCAAGGCTGAACAAAAGTGAGCGCCAAGAAGCGCTTTGAAGTGGCTTCGTTGTCTTGAGGATCAAGTCACAAAACACATATGAAGGAAGACCCGGTGGATGAAGAAGAAAGGGAAGACCGAGAAAGTTGTGGTTGGATGGAGTGAATAAGATCATGAAACACAGAGACATGAGAACGTGGGGGTTTATATAATAATAATAATAATAATAATAATAATAATAATAATAATAATAATAATAATAATAATAATAATAATAATAATAATAATAATAAAAGTTGGAAGGTACCTTGGAGGTCATCTAGTCCAACCCCCTGCTCAGGCAAGAAGCCCTATACCATTTCAGACAAATGGCTGTCCAGTCTCTTCTTAAAAACCTCCAGTGTTGGAGCATTCACTGCTTCTGGAGACAGGTTGTTCCATTGGTTAATTGTTCTAACTGTCAGGAAGTTTCTCCTTAGTTCCAGGTTGCTTCTCTCCTTGGTTAGTTTCCATCCGTTGCTTCTTCTCCTGCCTTCAGGTGCTTTGGAGAATAGCTTGACTCCCTCTTTTTTCTGGCAGCCCCTGAGAAACTGGAAGACTGCTATCATGTCCCCCTTCGTCCTTCTCTTCATTAGACTAGACATCCCCAATTCCAGCCACCGTTCCTTATATGTTTTAGCCTCCAGTCCCCTAATCATCTTTGTTGCTCTTCTCTGTACTCTTTCTAGAGTCTCAGCATCTTTTTTACATCGTGGTGACAAAAACTGGATGCAATATTCCAAGTGTGGCCTTACCAAGGCCTTGTAAAGTGGTATTAATACTTCATGTGATCTGGATGAGAAGACCTCCAAGGTCCCTTCCAAACTCTATTATTATTCTTATTATAATGTTAGAGAAGACAATCAGTGAATGAAGAAGTATATGGCGGAAGTATATGATGAAAGTAAGGATAGAAATAAACAAAGACGCGTAATGAAGGGCATATAATGTAATTTGAGCTATGTTTCCTTTTCTTTTTCCTTACCTAATGCTGCCCATTTCTTTGGTTTGCTATGTCTGCTTTTCTATGCTTGACATAACACTGCTTACCCTGAATGGGAACAGTATGCTGGGTATGTATGTATGTAACCTACCAAAATAAACCACAAACTGTGAATGAACTTACTTATTTCAGGGCAGTGTCCTACATTCAACATCGGCGACTCTCCCTCCGGAGCTGTTTTGTCCTCCCCGAGATCCAACGTTGTGATCTTTGCCAACAATGACAGAAGGAGTTACTTCCTGACTGCGGCTTTCATCTATGGAGAAAGTTCCATTGCTATAATTAGATGGACAGCAATGCCCGAAATGTGCAAAGCCAGTGAGAACACATATCAAACTTGCCAGTCCAATGCCAGTCCAATTTTGCTGAAGGGGAAGGAAGGAAGGAAGGAAGGAAGGAAGGAAGGAAGGAAGGAAGGAAGGAAGGAAGGAAGGAAGGAAGGAAGGAAGGAAGGAAGACCATACCTGGAATACTGCCATCCAGTGTTGGCCACCACATTACAAAAAACAATGTTGAGACTTGGAAAAAGTGCAAAGAAGAGCAACTAAAATGATTAAAGACCTGGAGGCAAAAACATATGAAGAAAAGTTGCAGGAATTGGGTATGGCCAGTCTAGAAAAAAGAAGAAATAGCGGGGACATGATAGCAATATTCCAATATTTGAGGGCCTGCCACAAAGAAGAGGGGGTCAACTTATTTTCCAAAGCACCAGAAGGCAAGACAAGAAAACAATGGATGGAAACTAATCAAGGAGAGAAGCAACCTGCAATGAAGAAGAACCTAACAGTGAGGACAATTAACCAGTGGAACAGCTTGCCTTCAGAAGTTGTGG